>NW_006431956.1:3758382-3788629 GCF_000325575.1 Pteropus alecto | reverse complement strand
TATACAATGAGGGTACAGTGAATTAGATATTATCTTGTTGTGAGTGGATTTAGGTATTAAATGAAATGCGACACTGCATCTTATCATTTCCTTTGGTTTTGTTTATCATACATGATGAATCTTTGAACCTGAAGCTGAATTAATTTAATGCAATGTTTCCTTTTGAATCTGTTGGATTTTTTGTGCATCAGAGTGACACGCGAAATGAACAGCTAAATGTTCTTCCTGTGATCTCTGGGAAAAGCACCAGAGGAGAAAGAGACGGTACATTAACCATGTAAAGTGAGCCTAATCAGATGGAATTGATTTGTTTAAGTTACACTTACATGTACAAAAAGAAATGTTCTGGACTAAATATTCAATATTAAAATTATCTTCACACTCTATACCTAACCAATTTTATCACCATATATTCTACCAGTCAGACGTTACTTGGAAAGGAAAATGTGATCCTTCAGCTAGCAAATGAAGAGAGATAGCAGGAAGTAACTTCTTCAAGGTTTCAGTGGGGAGGAATATGTTAAGGACCTTTCTCTTCCTTATGTCAGACATGGATTAGAAGCACTTCCAACTCATTTTGTAATAGACAATGAATCACCTTTTCTAAACTCAGTCAAGTGTTTTAATCTTGTTTTTATAAAATAAGTATCAACCAGTGACATACTGCTTTTAGTTTTCAATCACATTTTATACTTGGAGAAAGCTTGGTGGTGACTGTCCCTTGTAAGTCAGGCTTCATACTGGGAGAGGCTGCTTTGAAATTGGGCTTCTTAATGTCTTTGCGATAGGATGATTCTAGAACATTCAAGGCCAAATGACAGCATTTAAGCATCAGAAGTAAGGTGAATATAATTACTATAACATGCAACAAAGTTAGAATAGCAACCAGGGATACTGACTTGCAAAGATCTGTGGTATGAGATAGATGAGCCAGCAACAAGGGTATCACTTGAATTTATGACAATGATGAGAAATCAAGAGCAAGGAAGGTGAAGGCAGATGTCAGTAGTTGCAATGGAAATTCATGATCCCTCCTCCCATTCCAGAGACGAACAAATTCTCTGGAACAAATAGATCCAGAGCCCATCTATTCAAAGAGAATTTGAGCCCCTAACGATTGGCCCTGAAATATCTCAGAAAATACAATTGCACTTCCCCCATAACTTCCCTAAGGCCATTTAATAGAGTGTAATAGGGAAAGGAGAAGAAATAAACAGATCTTTTGATAGCTAGATATTGTTTATCTTTGGATAATTCTGTCTAATTAAAAGGTGATTCTGGAAGCAACTCCAATGTGTGTGGGGGTGGGTTACCCCCACGACCAACAGGCAATTTTCAAATACCAGCCAAGTGTCCAAGAATTCAACTCAGTTCTGACGTTACCTACCTGGAAAATACAGATGCCACTCACAAGCTCAGGTTGCCATCTATACTTCTGATAGACTGACTAGAGATCACAGGTTGCCACAACACCCTCCTTGGGCTTAACTGATTTGCTAGAGTGGCTTGCAGAACTCAGAGAAACATTTTACTTACGAGATCACTGGTTTACAATAAAATAGAAGTCAGGAATAGCAAGATGGGAAAGAGGTATGGAGTTTCCAGCTCTATGTGTTCACCAATCCAGAAGCTGTCCAAACCTTGTCCATCTGGGTTTTTATGGAGGCCTCATTACACAGTTGTGCTTGATTAAATCATTGACCTTTGGTGATTGATTCAGCCTCCATCCTCCCTCCCCTCTCCAGGAGTCAGGTGGGTAGGACTGGAAATTCCAACCCTCTAATCACCTGGTTGGTTCTCCTGGCAACTAGTCCCCATCCTTTGATGGTTTCCAAAAGTCACCTAATTGATGTTCAATACCTCATGAACATAAACCCAATTGTGGTGGAAAGGGACTTCTTTCAGAGAACACAAAAAAGATTCCTCTAAACTTAAATCAATAACTGTCACATAGTCATTCTGGGCTCCTCATGCCAACAGTCAGTCAGGCAAGCAAAAAAAAAAAAAGAATTCCTGTATTGGCAAGAGCAACTGACCATGATTATCATGAAGACACAGGATTACTGCTATATGATGGAACCTCCTGGTGTGTCCATACCTGATGATAGCTGTGAATGGCCAAGTGAAACAACCACAGATCAAGCAGTGCATAGTAACTGGGGGCTCAGATCCCTGAGAAATGAGATCAGGTTACTCCACGGGACAAACAGCTTAGACCAGCAATAGTGGGTAATAGTGCAGGAAGATGATGACTATCAGTTATGACTTTGTAGCGCCAAAGCTTTATAGCTAATACCTCCAGGTATAAAGGTTTATGGTTTAATTTTGTTTGATTGTTTTCTAGAAACTGTAGCTGGCTACCACTTTGAAGCAGCAGAGACATGACATTAGGACAATGTGAACTTAACATGGAGGGTAGGATTCTAAGTTAATAAACAAGCTTACTCTCTGGAAAATAAAAGATGTATATATAATAAAATTTGTCTCTAGAAAACATATAACTTATTTCCTTCTTTTGCAAAATATAATGAAGCAGACTTGAGAAGTCATCTTGCCTACTATTCATAAAAGTCTAAATATAAGACATCTTGCTAGGCAAGAAACTATGTGCCTCTATATGTCTACATCCTACTGCTCAATAATATTGGTGACTAAAAGTTAAAGTCTCATCCTATCTTAGATTCTCCCTAAATTTCACCTGCTGTGTACTACACTAGCTCAACAACTGATTAGTATACATTTTATTTTCGCTTTGTGTCTGTACACCATTAGTAAACCAACTTCTGTCATCTCAAGATAATAATCTTAATTATTACCTTGCAAAAATAAAAAGACAGTAGATTTTGTTCTGGGGTTTGTCCCTGTCTCTATTACCTATCTAGATTGCTTTCGGAGATGAGAAGCCAGGATTTAAAAAAAATACTTCTTAAAAGCTTTCAGATATGTCTTCCTATATCCACTGCTCTTGGCATATTCTCTCTCCTGAATTACTGCAGCAACCCAAGAGCTCATTTTATTGACCCGAGTTTCATCTATCTCAAACCCAGCCTCCAAACCTCTACTAGAAGGTACTCTTAAAATGGGAATCTGATGATGCTAGCTTTCTGCTATAAACTTTTGGAGGTTCCACCATCATTCCGTGAATTCCTCTGTGTTTGGCTTCTAAAACACGCTGCCAGCCTCATCTACTGCCATGATTTACTTCTCCCTTTTATGTCTAAAAATGTACTTGACAATAGGAAGTACCAATTCTGTGCCACATCCATAAATGCCAACTATACTGTAATTTTCTATCTCCCTCACATGCTTTTCAAGGGCAGTTTCCCCTTTTCCTTGATGAACACTAGGTATGGCACTGGATTGGGTCATACCTTGGAAAGATGCTGGCTGACAGTAGAAATTTTTGATACTTAAAGAAACCAGAGAAAAAGCCTTGAATAAAAGCAGTCTAAATGTAACAGCGAAGAATGGATTAGTGAGCACAAAGATAGCTCATAGTACAGTGGTCGACTTAATTCATTAGGAGGTAAGATGATCCAATAACAATTTATAAACTGGGTGGTATGAAGATACAGTGAGACCACGAATGGGAATGAGAAATTGAAAAAGGATATGTAGAAATCCTGCTCCTGAGAGAGGAATTCTTGTCATTCTTTAATCCACAACTTTCATGTGAGAACATACAAGATCTCATGCCAGTGGTGAGCAGCCAGAAGAAAAGCTATGAGAGCAGCTAGGAATCGGTGTCTCTGAGACACCTGAGGCCACTCCAACTGGATCAATCACATTTTCAAAGGCAAGAACATTTAACAAAATCCTCTGAAAGATCCTCTGAGATCAATAAGCACATTAGGCAAAGGGAGTAAAGATGGTATTTTTGGAGTTTGGGATATGAGATGAAAACCTACCTGATACTGTTAACTAGTTTGTATGACCACTGATTTTGAGTTCTGTTGAGAGAGAAAAATACTGAGAGCACCAGCTGTTCCTTGGCCAAAGACACGGTGGGGTCCCCAGCCCTGCAGTAAATGACCAACATGCCTGGACAGGTTCAGTTACCTGCAGCCTGCCATGTCAGCACAGTTGGCCATTTACAAATCAGTGGGGTTTGTTACAAGTTTGTTTATCTTTCAATAGAACCACCTGCCTGGAGTTAAATTGGCTGGGCTATAAATAGAGAAATAGTGTACAGGGCAGTTTTACCATTAAAGAGGAGAAAAGCATTAGGCGGGCGGGACTAATTCCCACTTTACTGCTTCATAAGAATCTGGGTAAGGTCTTGGAAATTTTTATCCAGGTAGCTTTGCGACTAGAGAGAAAAAAAGAATGTTAACAGTACAAGCAGGTTTAAACATCTAAAATCTGCTGAACGTCATTTTATAATCAACCCTAATGACAAACTGATAATCCACAAAGCAAGTCACGGTGGTAACATCCTGAGGGTTCTAGCAGGTGGAACATTCTCAGTTCTACAAAAACCAGCTGGGTACAGTTCGAAGCACTTGAAACCTCCTTAGGATAATGCACTGTTTTATTGGTAGGCCACAAAAGCCTCAATCAGTGCACGGTTCTTTAACAACGACCGAAGAGCCCATGTGTTCCTGAGATACGCCATAGATGATCCTCAGTTTTACGATATAACTGATGTGAGATGTTGGGAATTTTAAAATTTCTCTTAAATCTACTCTATCAATGATATGTATCTAAATTCCTGCACTAAAATGGATTAACTTTGTTTTCTGCCATATCACATAAATTCACACAGATTAATTCTTTAATATTTTATTTTACTTTATTTTTTTAAATTAAGTTTATTGGGGTAACATTGTTAATACAATTACATAATTTTCAGGTGTACATTATAATTTGACATCTGTGTATTCTATTGTGTGTTTATCACCCAAAGTCCAGTTTCCTTCAGCTGCCAAGTATTTGATCCCCTTTACTCACTTCACTGTCCCCCTAAACCCCTATATTTGACTCCTTTCAACTGTCTACCTCTTCCCTCCACTCCCACCCCCCACCCCACTATCCTCTGGTAACCACTAGTCTATAGTCCATGTCCATGAATCTCTGTTTATTTGTCCTGTTCCTTTGTTGCTTTTAGGTTTACATCCCACATATAAATGATAATATGTGATTTTCAACTATTTCTGTCTGGCTTATTTAGCTTAGCATGATTAATTCTTTAATATTTTTAATTTCTAAGTTAAAATTTTAAAAAATGAGAATTTAGAATTCTAGTATTAGCATCTCTGGATATTTTTGATTTTTATTGTGGTAAAATACACATAAAATTTACCCTCTCAACTATTTTTAAGGAAAATTTGTAGTAAAATATTTTTCTATCAATTTAACTTTTTACATATTTTCTTTATTCTGATCAACTTTAAACATTGACAAACTATGATGTTCTGAATGATATTGACCTCATACTTTTTCTTTGGTGGGGCTGTAAGTTTTCATTTTGCCAGGGTAAATATTGAAGACTGAAATTGCCAGGCCATGTGATAAGTGTATTTTCAGCTTTATAAGAAATTGCCAAATTGTCTTCTAAAGTTGCTGTGCCACTATGATTTCCCACCAGCAGTATATGAGAATTCCACTTGCTCCAAATCTTTGTCAGCATTTGGTATTGTCATCACTTTGGTACTGATAATAGCCATTCTGATATATTTATAATGGCATCTCATTGCAGTTTTAATGTACGTTTTCCAAATGATGAATGATTTTGAGCATCTGTTTTTATGTGCTTATTTGCCATCTGTATATCTCCTGTGGCGAAGTGTCTGTTCAAATATTTGCCCATTTTTTAAAATGGGGATTTTTGTTTGTGTGATGTTTTCTCGTTGAGTTTTAAGAGTTCTTTATGTATTCTGGATACAAATTCTTTGTCATAAGTTGTTTTCACTGCTTTAATTCCTTCGTCTTTCTATATAAATTTTAGAATTAGCAGCTGGTGATAGTCACAAAAATCCTTATGGAATTTTGACTGGTATTGGATTAAATGTATTGCTCAATTTGGTGAGACTTCACATTTTAACATTATTGATACTTCTATTCCTTAAACAAGGTATACCTACTTAGATCTTTGATTTAATTGTTTTTTGCAGTTTTCAGCACAAAGACCCTGCATTTAGTTTTTTTTATATTTATAGCTCAGTATTGCTTTGTTTTGGTGCTATTGTAAATGTTACTTTAAAATTTTTGAATTCTAATTTTTTAATACTAATATATAGAAAAATTATTGGTTTTTGTATGTCAACTTTGTATCCCATGACTTTTCTGAAATCACTTATTCTCTGAGTGTTTCTGTAGATTCTTTTAGAAGTTTTTAATATGCTTTATTATCCTGTCTAGGACTCCCAGTATGATTTTAAACAGGAGTGTTAGTGTTAAGAGAATATTTTTGTCTTATTCCTGATCTTAGGAGAAATTATTCAGTATTTCCCCATTAAGCATGTTAGCTATAGATTTCTTAAACAGATATTCTTTATCAGATGAAGGGAATTCCCTTCTTCTTCTGGTTTGCTGAGAGATTTTGGAAATTACTGAGATGATTAAGTTTTTTCTCTTAAGTCTATTATCAAGGTAAATTACATTGAATTTTGAATGTTGAATCAGCCTATACTCACAATGGGGCAATTTAACTTGTGAAAATTATTTTTTATCTTCACTTTTTTCCTTTTCTAAAATCATATGTGTTTAGGATTTATAAAGGGCAGCTCACAACCAATTAAGTAAATCTGAAGACCTTTTAAAACATCTAGCCCTATCTCTCATCTACCCAATCAACCTTGCTGTATTTGATCACACAGATGCTTGTTATTCATTTGTATATTGATTAATCTTTCCATTGTGCTTTTATTGATCACATATTATGTACTGGAAATATGAGAAAGACCCAAGTGATAAAGATGTAACTTGGCCTTAATGAATTTTGCCCAGGCTTGAGATATGAACAAGATGCTGTGGAAGTGCAGAGAAAAGGCACCATAGTAAGTGAATGCTTTTCAAAAGAGGTGCCTCGAGCTGATGTTTGAAGGAAAGGTCTCTCTCTATATATGTAATTGCCATTTTACCATTTCCTCCTTTAGTTATCATTGTCTACCCAATGTAAGGCCCTAGTAAGTGTGAAGTGAGCTTTGTAACTCATGCACCCCACTACAGTTGATTAGATCAGAGATGCACAACTTCCCTAATGCAATTAATCAACTGGCAGGGATGAAGTATCTTAGTCTCTCCCAGTAATGTGAAAGAAGGCTGCAGAAGGGCGGTCCAGTTTTGGAGCTGGCTCCTAAGTGAGAGAGGTTAGTTACTATGGAGAAGATTAGTTGGCTACCATCGGTAGCCATATGAAAGTTAGAGCATAAACAGGGAAGGCCAGTCTTCGTTGAGAGGAGGAAAAGAAGGAAGATACAAGACTCTGAGGGAAGGGGATGGAGAAACTGGGCCCCTCGGGATCTGGTAGTTTGCAGGTTCCTTGTAAGGTCCAGTTGAACTTCATTTCCTGAACTATATAACTGTATTACGAGTTTGACTTTTCATTATAGCTACTTAGGGAAGATTTCTGATTCTTGAAACCAAAAGAGCCTTGATTATATTAGAGATTTAATAAGACAGGTTGAACCAAAAAATCCTAGAGACAGTGTGGGGCTGACTGTGGCATCAGGGTGGAAAGGAGCTCGTGAGGCACTAGTGGGTAACAGGGCTGGGTGTGAACCACGGTTCTATTCTTCCATACCTTCTAAATCATGAATAACAATTATTTAACCTTTCAGAATCTCTTTTACTCTTGCCTCCAAGCAAGCAATCCTCATTTAATTTCCTTCTTAAATATTTTCCTGTTCTTTCATGTCTCCTCTAGTTTTTAGATCAGAGATCAGAAAATTGTCTGCAGAGAACCAGATACTAAATATTTTAAGCCTTTTGGGTCACGTGTTGTGACAACTTAACTCTGCCTTGTGATGTGAAATCAGCCACTCACGGCAATACGTAAACCAAAGGGCACAGCACTAAAATTTGAATCTCATATTTGCACATGTAAAAAATAATAGTCTTTTGATTATTTCCTACCACTTAAAAATTCTTAGCTTGTGGCTTGTACTATAACAGGTGGGCCATAGTTTATCCACTGCTGTTTGAGAGACTCAACAAGCACTCTCTTCATTTCCACAGAAAGTATTTTTCTTTTGTGCCTGAGCCTCCATCTTTGTTCTCTTGATTGGTTTTTCTGTCTCATGACTGAATTGCAAAGCCAGAAGTCTTAGATTAATAATCAATGTATTAATCTCCTTTGTCCTAATATCCTGTTCTCTGCTTTCTTCTGCCGTGTTTTCTTAGACTAGATGCCAGTTTGTTCTGTTTCTTTAACTATAACTTATTCCGGCTTTCTTACACCAGTTTTATAACAATCTCTTTCAAGCTGAATTCTCCTTTGCTGAGAGACTCTTGACTCATTGCCAAATCTTTCTTTTCCACCATACCACATGTTTAGATCTTTTTCTTTCTCTTTTTAACCATGTTTTTAGCCTGAGTATTTCAATTGTCTTACATACAAAAGGTATTTAAAACAAAATACAACACAGGCAATGTCGATTATAGTTATCTTCGTGGCAGAGAATTTAGAAAATTCAAAAATATAGGCCCCCTATACTTGTTGGGCTTGGTTAGTTCACTAAAACTTTTTGATGAAAATATTCCATGAAACTAAATATTATTAAGCATTTTAATTAAAAACTATATAATAAATAAAATTTTTATTCCATAGCAACAAACACACAGTGTATAATTTATGTAATCAATCATCTATTTTGGGACGATGCTGTTTGAAATGGTTTTTATTCACTTTTACTAATAATATTGTTGAAAACTCCAGTGACTGCATCCTTGTACGTGGTCATGATTATTTAACTACTTAATTAGAATCTGTTCTGAGAGCCGGAACTGCTACATCGAACATTTGTGTGGTTGTTTAAGTTTCACAAAAGTGAACCCCTTGGGAGTCACCTGTGAATACAGCCAATGTCTGATAAATATTAGAAGTTCAAAAATACTTAAACTGAACTGAATTGCTTTGAATTTGTATTTCCTACACACATACACAAACTAGTTTGTAAGTACATAATAAATATTCTTTGATTTTATTTGTTAAATGTTAGCATAGTTGTGTACATAAACATTTTTTTTTTTTTAGATAAAAATGTCCTATATGGTAAGACATTTTCTAAGACATGATTCAGGCACTGAATCCCTATCCCCCACTTCCCCAAATCTTCTTTGAGGCTTAACTGACCCTCTCTGTTCCTATAATACCTTGTTTATATTTTCTACCCTGGCACATATCATTTTGAATATCTTATATAATTAACTGGTATGTGACTGTTAGCTCCTCTAAATTATTAATCTAGCAGAGATTCTAAACTTAGAAAGTTGTCACAAATATTTGTTAATAAATGAATGTATGTGCAATGTGCTTGATTTAGAGTCAGCCTAGGACTCAGGCAGATAGGTGGTTTACCAATGATTTTCAGATTTGAAACCTATTAAAAGAAACAACCTGAGCTATTTGAAGAATTTAATAAACAGTTGGAGCATAAATATTTTGTTAGGAATGTTTTCCAATCTTTTTAAAAAACTAACAGTGACCAGTTCTCTTCATGCACAATGTGTACCATTCATGTCCACCAAACCAAACGAGACTCAGGTCTAATGGCATCTGTCTCTTTGTAAGAATGAAGATACCGAATAGCTACAGGAGGGCCTGTCCTGGAGTCTGTTGGACTTAAAGTCACCTCAAGTATGCGCTCTTATATCTAGAGAGACATGTATCGGATGGAAATGCATTTGGAAATATTCATGTTCTTTCTCAATATATAAAATATGTTAGTTACTATAGCAACAATGAATATAAATTCACTTATTCTCTTTTTATTATAGGAAAAATAAGCAGAATCTGAAATATTTTACAATAAACTTTTCCATAGATGTCTAAAAGAATGTTTTGCGATCATCTAAGATATTTGAAAGAACGTATTAAATGGGAATAGAAGATTCTTTCTTAATAAAAAGTCAGTGAACTATTCACAAAAAGCCATCAAGTGACATATATTTCTAAATAATATGAAACCTACTAGTATAGGATGAATAATATTTTGTTTTTGCTATTTGGATCTGAAAGGAAGTCAGATTTATTTTAAGGGAAAAATATCTGAAACTTAGATATATGAATATTACCTTTTAAGTCCTGAATGCTTTGTTATATAATTTTCAGTCACCAATAAGCATGTTTTACATTTTTAAACAAATAAGAAATAAATGACCAAAATTATCTCATTGCAAAAAATATTAACCATTGAAGAAAACAAGAAAGAAATCCTCAAGAAAACACAAGAATTACAGCTATTGAAATGATAGCCATACCATTATTATATTAATTAATGGAGAATTCAAGTTAGTTCTTTAAAGATTGAATTGAACCATACAGATAATTAAGAGAGCCACCAGACAATACTGTGCTAAAAATGTCCTAAGATTGTATTCTATGCTGAAACTCCTGCCCACGATGTTGACCCGGCCGCTGCTTTCCCTCCGCCCTCGCCCTCCTCCATTCTCCAGAGGTTACTGTCCTCAAGTAACTCCAGGTTGCCTGGCATTCACTGTACAAGAGGCACACCTCTGTGCCTTTGCTCGTGCAATTCCTCTTTCCTGGAATTTCCCTCCCCACCTCTTTCATCTGATGAATTCCTACTCATCTTTTTATTATGCAGGCAGCGCCTCTTCCAGGAAGCCTCCTGGGGACCTCAGGCTGGCTCCCTTTCTTTGCTTCCGCAGTGTTTGCTGCCCATCACCTGTGGAGTCTACCCTTTGCCTTCACGCTATGGAATCATCCCAAGGTCAGAAACAGGTCTTTCCCACCTTCGGATCCTCAGTTCCTGGCATCAAACTTCCTCGAGGAGAAGGCCGAGCTCTTAACAGGCTTAAATAACAGGTAGTGCAATTTTAGGTTATTACTATATCATTACTCCTGGTGTAATTGTCTGCCAACTCTTTTTAAATGAAGGGGATGTGTTTCTCCAAAGTTCTTACTGAACATCTCATTTTGAACCAAAGTTAAAAAAGAAAACAAATAGAACCCTGTTATAAAAAGCAGTGTAAAGTTTGAAAAAGGGAGGACGAATGCCATCAGAAAAAGCTATCTACCTTTTCCTTGCAAAACGGATGAGAGTAGTTTCAAGATGCTACTTCTGTGTATGCCTGCTTCCCAGATGGAAGAATCACATGCCTGGTGGGGACGCTGAACCTCAGAACCACATGGCATTAAAGAGAAAACTGTATCTTCAGTGTTAAGAGACAAAGAACCACCTCTGGGTCCTGCTATTCCCAGTGATGGACTTGCTTTTGCTAGCCTACTCTCGGCTCAGGGAGGTACACTCCATCACTCCTTTCCGTTGGGCGCCATTTAGTGTTGGAGCAGACAAGGCCAGATGTGCTGGCTACATTCTGCTCCAGAAGCAGGAAGGCACTAAACTGAATTCTAATGGCTTAGACGAATATGTATGCTCCACCAAACACCAAGCTTATGATGAAGAAATCGCTTAGACACTGGGGACCTCTCTAGTCATTAACCAGTACGGGTTAAGTGCTTGTCTGGGAGCCTGTGGGATGAAATGTTCAGTATCTATTCAGACAATGGCCTCCGAATGACAAACATCTTACTTAATCTTTGAAAACAGAGGGCAATCAGGTTCTGAATTCGAGGAGTAGTTCAGGTTATCTCTCACAGCCTTCCACATGCTTGCTTGAAAAATATATTGCTGTGTGTGCAGGGCGGGACTGCATGGCTGGCTGTTTAATGCCATGACAATTTGTGCTTTGCAAAGGTAACTTGAAAAAAAGGTTTTTAAGAGAGTTGGCTGATCTCTATGATGATCTTATTAATATCAAGTATGACATTTCCATTAAAAATGGTCCAAATACATTCAATGAATTTCAAGACTACAGAAAGAACATCTGGATGTCTTCCTGTCTGCTCCAGTTGTCGAGCAGTCGCTGTGAAAGGCCAGTATCCAAATGGCTACAGGATGTGATCTGATCCTGTAGCTTCCAACTGGTGATTATAGAAATGTAATACTCATTATGCCAAACACTTTTTTCTGTCTGAAAATGTATACATATTCTCCTGTGTATTAGTAAATCACTGATTTTAAGAGCATTAGTACTGTGATTTATCCTTGCCAGTAACAGCTATAAAAATAATTTACATTTGCATAGCATTTTACGCTTCTGAAAGCACTTTGTCACTTTCTAATTTGATCCTTACCAAGAGTCTGTGAAATACTTCCTATTATTCTACAGAATGAGAAACTGAAGAGAAGAGGGATTAAGTGGAAAAGTGAGGAATTTGTACTGAATCTTCTGATACTTAATGGCTGTCTAGTTTGGAGAGTCATGAGCCTCTGAGTTAGGTAAAAATTTGGGACAGTGTTCATGGTGTCTTTAGAGATGATAACTACTGTAGATAATGAGACTTGACTGTAGTCGTATTTATTACATGCAAGTAGCTTATGATCAAGCACATGGCTTTGCAGCAAGACTATATGAGTTTAAATCCCAGCTCTACCATTTACCATCTGGGAGAGTTTGGGCTTCGATTTCCTCTGTTGCAAAAGGACCTCATTCATATTATTGTGGTGAGGTTTAAAGAACTGGTATATCTGCACATTCACACAGAAAACACTTAGAATAATAGCTGGCAGACAGCAAGTACTCAACAATATTAGCTGTCACTATTGTTTATTATTTTATAGGGCATGAAACATCAGAGAGCTCTGGGAAAGTGTATAAATATCACACGGTAAGTAGCCAAGCTGAGACAGGCACATAGTTCTAACACCAAACTCACAGGGGAAGCCATCTAAGAGAGGAGTGAGAAGTGTTTGGAGCCTGTAGGTACAACTGGTCATCGCCCTAAATATAGAGTTCTGGGCTGTGTATTAAAAGGCATAATGGGATGGGGTCAATCAGCAAGAGACAGAAAAAGGGGTGCCTTTGAGTGATTGCAACCATTTCAGGTGTCAGATCTCAGACCCGTTGGTTTTGCAACTTTTTATAGAAAGCCTGTGGAAACATAATGGCAGACAGGGTGACCGCAGTTCAGCGTTTCAGACATATCATCTTTTCTCTATAGTGCTGCAGGGGTTATGCTACAAATTGAAAGATCCAGCTACATGAAAGGAACTGACACATTGAGCCAGGAAGTCTTTTCTTCTGCAGAAAGCTCTGATCTTCCAGTTAGCAAATCTCGAAGGGGCAGATTTGACGAGAATAATTTCAAATTTTGCAGCTACAGAGACGGCAAGTATAACAAGGGAATTAGGACCACATCCGGGATTGATAGAATAATTTTTAAAAACCGAAATGTAGAACTGAGATAAGGATGCCGAGAACTGGACACAGAAGACCCCTATGCCTCCCAGCAGTTATAGAGGATAACTTCATGCTTAGAGTCAGGAGTGGGTTCCTTGGGGTTGGGGACACTCAGAAGACACCCGTCTTAATCACCATTCCCTGCTCTATGGAAAAAACAAGCTGTCTTCACGACTCACCATCCTGCCCCAGTGAGTAGAGATGCTCGGCTGCTTTTAGAAGCAGCCTTCTAAAAATAATCATCCAGCTTTGTAAGGGGGGAAGAGCTAGAGGGTTGATCGCTTGCCTTCTGGTATTCTAAGACATGTGGCCTTGAGGAAATAGATTTCCCTAAGGATGAGAGAAGAAAGAGAGATCATTTTAAAGAAAGGAGATAGTAAGATGGAGGAAGATTATGAGTTAGTGTTTTAGGCACACGAGATAAAAAGAATAATTAATCAAAGGTTTAGAAAATCAACTTGCCTAAGGAGAGAAAATCATTATTACCGTGAGATGAACCTTACATCCGGATGCCACAAATCCCTCTGCTCAGTTAATGCCCCTAACAGTCCTAGGAGGCAGCTACAATTTTCCTCATTTTAGCAGAAGGGAAACAGGCTCTGTGAATTTTTAAAATGTACTCAAGGTCATATGGACAGTAAATGGCAGGGAAGAGATTCAAACACAAAGCTTGAGTTCTTTGCAACCAAAAATCCCCACAAGAACAGTAATAAAAGCTGATATTTATGGAGACCTCTCTAATTGCCACATACTCTTCTACAGTTTACACACATTAACTGACTTAATTTTCACAGCAATTTTATAATTTATATATAATTGTACCCATTTCAGAGAGGCAGAAACTGAGAAGTAACTTGCCTAAGAGCTCATAGCTTCGTTGTGTGTGCAGAGTTCTGAAACAATACACATCAGAGGGAAGCTTGCCAGGGCTAAAGAGACTCTTACAAACATCTAAACTGGGATTTAAGCAAAGCCTCGGTGTTCTGTCGGTGGCAGGGGGGACCTGAGCTGTAGGGAACAGAAAGTGACTGGTGTTAGGAGAGAAAATGAAGAATGAGCAGGTCCAGAGCAGAAAGCATGGGGAAATGGCCTTAAATAAAAGGAAGCGAGATAAATCTGGATAGAATAACGGGGGTGGAAGTGTGGAAGTGAGGAGGAGGGAAAGACGTTGTCTCAGCCCATTGAGTGGCTCAGCTCAGGAGTGCTAAGCCAGATACCTGCCATCAGCTGAAGAACACATTTGAGCTGAGCAGGCAGACAGGGAGCGCTGGAGAAGCTTTCTCACAGAGAAGCCAAAGAAGTGGATCTGAGGCCTACTCAGAAGAAAACTCTGTATTTCCAGGAATCAAGGTCTGGAGGCTGGAGGCTGCGAGCAGGAGCCATGGCCTTGATGACTAGGTATATGGGCTTCAGATTCAGGGACAAGGAAGGCCTGGAAGGGCCCATCCACTAAATGAAATCCACTCTCAGCCAAGGAGCCGCATGAAGTGGGACAAGTAGCCTCACGGACTGTGTCCTCCCTCTCTTGAGTGAGCAACTAATTTTGCCAAGTGCTGGACCAAAGGCACTCATTTCCTGCACTGCCTCTCTCGCCTGCTCAGCCTGAAAGCAGAAGGCAGAGGGAAGCTCTGACTCAGTGTATCAACGCCAGTAGCAGAGACAGCCTCTCTTTCTCCCCTGAGTAGTAGTGCCCCAAATTTCATCTTTGCTGCCCCCTCAACGCAATGCTTCCCCTTCATTATCATACCCAGACTGCCTCTGTTTATAAATGTCAAAGCAAGAGTCAGAATGATCTCTGTGGTCAAACAATGTATCCCTTTACGCATCTACACAGCCTATTTCTCTAAGCGAATCCGTTCCCTCTCCAGCTCTCTAAATCCCGACAAACGTCCAGAATCTCACTTATCTCTGTCTCTCTGCTCTGGGTTACAGGTGCATCTCCTTCCAACGGAGCCAGGCAACTCCAAGAACGATCTATTTTAGGAGAAAATTGCCCATCGTTTAGAGTAAATAAAGTTGAGAGCAGGGCTGAGAGACTTCATTTCCACTTCCCAGTACAGCGACTGAAGAGTGAGCTTCCTTCAGCTTCAATTGCTCTCAGAAAGTTTTTATTTAGCTTAATAGAAGAAAGCACAGTTTCTAGACCAAAGAAGAAGAAAATAAGACAAGGCAAGGCGAGTAAGTAAAAGATATTTCAGCTCTGACTTAAAAAAGAGAACAAAACTCTTTTTCTCTCAACCTTCTTTCTCTTTCCTCCTCCCCCTTTTCTTTACTTGTATTTTTACCAACAATCAACTGTACATAACGTGAAGCATCACTATAATGGGTAAAGGCATGGTCTACAAACGACAAGAGAAGAGGGATGGAAGAAAATGAACTGAGGTATGCATTCAAAGCCACTTTGTAAATAATATATCTTATAAGAAACGTCCACAAGGGAGCTGGTATGTAGATAGAACTACAGTGTGAAATAAGGACTGTGCTTTATTTTCTGTAGAAGCTGATGTTTCTGTGCCATTGAGCAACGATGGTAACAAAAGAAGGCACTAAGTAATGCCCCTTAGATGTGTGTCCTTCGTGTGGCAGACATTGTACATTACATAAGGAGCAATGATATGCGTGTTCCCTTTGCCCACCTACGTGCTTGATTTTTTTAAAGGATTAAAGGACACCATCCTACATGGAGTTGTCAGACATCAGTCAGTGTGGGTTGAAATAAAAATCACAGCGAGTGACACCCGAGTGGGTTTAATTTGAAGGGAAAATGAAGATACTGTATTCCCCCAAAATTTAAATAATGACATATAAATTATTTATTTCCCAGACTGTAATTCAAATAACCAACAGGACAGGAAAAATAAAAGAGTAAGAGGTTATGCATTGTATTTCATGCAGTACCGGTGTCTCGGCCTAATGAGTCTCCTGGATCCTCGTTTGCTTCTGAATGTCACCAGGGGTGATTATAGCTTGCAAAAGTAGATCAGAAAAAAAGCATGCCTTCCTATGTCTTGGGCTGTAATTAAAGCCACAGTCATCAGATAGTGAAGAGGCCAGCTGCAGCCCTTCAAACCTTTAGTACTCTGGCATTAAGAATAGATTACAGCACAAAATATGTACCAAAAATAATCCCAATAAAAATTTGCACATTTGATTACTTAATTGATTTTTTTCTTCTAGATATGAATAAATGACCCAAGCTAAATGCCAGTTCCTTGCAAAGAATTTCATTTAAGCTTCACTGAATTGAAAAGGCTCAACCAGACTCAACATTTCCAACTTCCTAGCAAGTAGCAGAAAATCTACCTGACAGTTGCTATGGAAACACGAACAGGAAGAGTGAACCACCAGCCTATAAATCCACAGAGAAACCTTTCTTAATTGGAAGGCCTTTAACCCACACATTTTTCTCATAGCTGCAGAGCTTATTTCTAAAGAGATTATTAAATTCCTCAATTGACTTATGAAGGATGCTTCCCACTATATTACTGTGCTTTGGGTTGCTCGTTCTTTATATCTGTTTCCAAAATTACAAAGACGACCAGGGATAATAAAAGTTAACACAGATGTTTCAATGAAAAATCCATATGATGTTCCAAAAATAACTTCAGCGGCAATGCTGAACAAAAAGGATTCCAATATGTGAACCAAAATGGTGTAGACATGGTTGTTTCAAAGCTATTTCTGAGTCGCCAAACTTGATCATGAACCCCTGAATTCAACACATTAACACACAGGGGATCTTGACAGCATTTCCTTATGTTTAGGAACAGTGACCAAATCAGGAAAATGAATAAATGAGCTAGTGGAATACATTAATTTTATGCTCACTCTTGATTTTGAAAATGCTTCTCATAACTAAAAGTAAATACTAACTAGTGACTGACTCTAACCAAGAAGCAAGTAAATGCAACTCCATGTGTCTGTGAATCTCAATTGAATTGGTGTAGGTTTGATTGACTAATTCGTAACTTGACTGAATTTTATAAGACAGTCTACATGAGTAGGAGTTATGACAGAGAACACAGAATACATAAATCTACCCATATCCACAGGAAACCTTTTTCCCTTACACCCTGCTATATTAAAAACATGCCCCTGTGCCCAGCCCAAGCCAATGCCCTGCTCAGTTTCAGTCCCCACCCTCTTCAGCTCCATGAAGCACCTCCCACAGGGACCATGCCAGGGACAAATCAACAAAGCTGCCAAGCCCACCTTCCACTTTTGGACTGCCAGCTCTCCTCCTCTCTTTTTCCGCCTGGTATGTGACTTAATTTTATTCTCCTCACTGCCTCCATCCTTACTTTCTGTCTTTCTGCAGCTCCCTGCAAGACTGTGCCCACTCCCTGTCACCAGTCTTCATGGTCACCGACTCCTCTGGCATGGTGCCCATTCCCATCTTCTTTATATGAACTTTCCCTGGTCTCCATAATATGGCACTTTCCTCGCTTTTTTTTACATCTTTTCACTTGCTCATTCTCTGCCTGCTTTGTGGTATTCCTTACGATCTTTCATAAAGTCTCTTCTTCTACTTTCTATCTCCTGTGGGCAACCTCAGACCCTCCCATGACTTCGATTACTACCAACACTCTAATGGCTCACAAATATTTGCTTCAACTTTGTTGTAAAAAGACGGATAAAAAATATCTACTTCATCAGGCTGCTGAGAGCACTGGAGACAATATTTCAAACTTGTCTGACACATTATCAGCACTCAGTGGAAAGTCAGCTATTATTAGTTTGTATTCAAGACACCTTAAAGACAGCACGTGTGAACAGAATTCACTGCTCCTCGTTGTGCTTCTTCCCATTGGTTCTTTCTCAGCAAATCTCATACTTATCTGTTAAGCCCATTTTAATCACCAACTCCAACAAAAGTATCCCTTACCCTTCTCTAGTCAGACATCCCTCCCATGGGCTATCGAAGCATGCCATTATTATAATGGTCGTATCCAATGCATTATGATTGTCTATTGACTTGGCCCTACTCATTTTTGAGAGGGCAAAACTGTATCGTTTTATTCACTATTTTATCCTCGACAAATATTTATTGAGCCATGAATGGATGAAACTGGATTGGTACATAAAATAAATCATTAACAAAAATCCTTAACTTATTCCTTCATGGTTTTCCTGTGAGGTCTTTGGCAACTTTCTCAGTTTCATTTATCCCAACCCCCATTTATAAAAATCTAGTTTCTGACAATTAACCTTATGGAGGTATCACTTTGGTCTCAAAATTATATTGGCTAACATGAAAATTTTAAGTAGTACAAGGGGTGGGGTGTGTTCACAAAGTATGGGGGTGAGACCTGCTGACAGGTTAAGGGTCTGATGCAAAACAACATACACTCATCTCCACAGGCACTATTTTCCCAGCATTCAGACTGAAATCCCTTTTTCTCTGGGAAACTGACCTGGTATCTATTCTGATCATTAATGGCCTATAGTACAACAGTCTTCTATGAAATCATTTAATGATGTGAACAAAACCTTTCTCTGCTTAATGTGCTCAAGAGATCTTCCCAGACCTGGTGCCTCGAGGTCCCTCACACTGCTGACACTGGGAGCTGGGCGGTCGATGGGTTCAGATAGCAATTGAAAGAAGAGAAGATGGGGGAGGGGGAGCATGTGGCTTCCAGCTAACAGCTGTTATAGAAACAAAAACACCTGAGATTAGTATATATACAATTATCTCACAAACAATGAGTGAGGCCAAAGCCTAGTGGCTGAAAGCCCTCATGGTTTACACAGATGATAGCACATATGCAGTCACTCACACACTCATGGAGCTGTCACTTTGCAGCTTACTTTCTCAACCTTCTGTGTTCTGTTTCACACACTTACCACTTACAAAACTCTGAAAGGGCCAGCGTGGGACAGTTAGAACAAGCGCAGAGTGTGTTACTCTGATCTCCTTACCCAATATAGAAACCATTGAGATTTCCATGAACACCCACTTGGGGTGTGTGTAGCATTAATGGAGCTCTGATTCTGAATCCAACTCTGCCTCTTGTTGGCTGTGTGACTTCAGGAAAATTTACTAAACCTCAGCTGCCTCTCTTGTGAAGAAAAGAAAATATTGTTTGCCTTAGAGGGTTGTTGACAGAGTTATAGAAGATTATGTGGATAGAATTATTTAGGTCAATATATGTTCAGTAAAATGCAGTTAAAGAAGGGATGAACGATGTAGTTCCAGTCTATATGAGGTCATCTCAAGTGAACACTGCTGTTAAAACTTCCAGCGCTTTAATCAAAGGGATCAGTGTTCTGTTTCACACACTTACCACTTACAAAACTCTGAAAGGGCTAGCGTGGGACAGTTAGAATTAATTAGCTCTTATGTTGTTTTACCACCTGGAACATCACTTATGATTTGAACACTAATAACTGTAGCTATTTCTTTGGCTCTGGCCCTTTTCAAAACATGTAATTTAAAAAATGTATTGAAAAATGCAGCCGTATGTTTTCAACATACTCTTTAAAATTTAGAAATTGAAATTCTAACTTATTTAAAATTAAAAAACCTAAAACGCTATAATAATTTTAGTAATATATGTGTATTGTGCAGGATAATTATATACTGGACAAAAATCAATTCTATATAGACAGTGGAGTCAAAGCCTTTTTTTTTGGTTGTGCTTTTGTCTTAAAAAAAAAAAAAAAAAGTGCCAAAAGCACATATGTGTAAACGAGAGTGAATCTGGAAGTCTGATTTACTCGTTTGATCCACTCATCTGCATCCTACCCACTGAGACTCTAACATACGATACTGCGGCACATATTTTCACATTAGTTAACTAATTTAACCCCCATAATAACATTAAAATATATATAGGTTTTTGCATATTATTCCCATTTTTACTGATGAAAAGGTGACAACTCAGAGAAGTAATTTCCATAATTACAGGAAGAATTAGGCAGGATCAAGATTCACACCCAGCTGTCTGATAACAAAGACTATTGTTTTTCTTTGACATAACCTGTCTCATGATATAATGACACTTTATCTTCTTGTATTTCAGTAGTTTTATAATTCCAGTGTTCTCTATTCGCAATTCTTTCCCCGGTCTTCCTCCCGCCCTGCCTGGCTCCCTCCTTTCTTTTCACCTCGTCCCTCCACTTCCTCTCTCCCTTCCTATCTCTCTTTTTGTGTATATATATATATATATATCCCGCCTGAAGTACCTTCCCTTCTACCCAATATTTAGTAATTTTAGTATAGTAATTTATCTGGAAAGACTTTTGAGAAGGATCATTAGTGAAGGGGGGTGCACCTTCTTGTCACACAGTGGTGTCATCAGATTCTCTCGCCTCTCCCTGCCCAAACTTAACCATAAATCCTAAATGTAAATGTGAGAATGCGCATCCTTTGTTCCCACTTTCTTTTTCAATTTTAGTTTTCTGTTTACTTTGTGTAAAGATAGATAAATAAAATCACGGACCCGGAGACCTCAAAATTCTAGGAAAGTGAATATTTACCACAAATTCAAATTCTTATTTATAAGCTTCAATTCTCAAAATTTCACAAGTAGAATTGTCCCCTAGCAGTAGATATGATTTATATATATAAACATATATGAAATTCCATTAAAACCACTTTCTAATAGTTGACTCTATAGCTAATACAAGGGAATAAGAGGATCAAAACATACCATAATACACAGGTTGGAAAACAACTTTTTGAGCAAAGAAGCAGTTACATGCCGTACTTATTGGCCTCTATTAACCTACCAATCCTCCTACACAACATCTCCAAACAGAAAGATACTTATTCTTTTTATTAAATATCTCACTGTCATTAATTTTCTTTGTGGCTTATGCTTCCCCCAAAATCACCAATTTCTATTTCTCGAACAGATTTCTCAAAGAGGAGTTAATGAAAATAAGAGCAGATATACCGGCAGCAATACCTTTTACTTGCTGCTAAAAATTATCAGGGAAATCAACGTTTACCTTGATCTTTCTTCCCCAAGAAAGAGGCAAAGACAAGCGAGGGATGAGAAATGAGTAAGGCTGTACATTGTTAATTTTAGAACTCAATCAGATTCTTGCAGTACATAAACCTCTCCCACTCGCTTTAGGCAACCTGTGGCACTATATTAACTCCCCAGCAGTGTTTATATTGCTTCAAAGTGTTCAATTCAGTCTTCTTCAGTTGAGGGATAGGATAAAACTTTCTTTCTTTTTTTTAAAGAATAACAGCATTCCAAGGAAAAGGGCTGTTTTGAGAGGAGAAAGTTTAGATTTACAGACAAGCGACTTGCCTGAATGAAGTCACAGATGTAACCCAAGTTAGAGCAGTGATTCAGAGCCAGACCTTTCCACTGTATCTACTTCTGTTCCCTTACAAATATGATTAATTCTTTTAGGTAAAAATGAATTTGTGCTATAAATATACCTTTGAGTTCTGATTTTTAGTAATTTCAGAGTAGCGTGTATAGGACTAGTTCTCCTACTGATAACAATTATGTTTAAAAAGGCGTTTGAAGGCACTGGAGAGTGACCATAACCAGGCAGAAAGCAAAGGGGGTTCAACTTTTGACAGAAGAAACCACAGTAGGTGAGACCTAAGTAACAGAGTAGACCGCCTTATCTGCAGGGGATACATTCCAAGACCCCTAGTGGATGCCTGAAACTGAGGATGGTATCAATTCCTATATCTACTACATTTTTTCCTATACATACATACGTATGATAAAGTTTAATTTATGTTAGATAAAGTAAAAGATTAACAACAATAACTCATAATAAAGTAGAACAATTATACTGTAATAAAAGTTATGTGAATGCGACGTCTCTCTCAAAATATCTTATTGTACTGCACTCACTCTTCTTGTGATGATGTGAGATGACATAATGCCTACATGATGAGATGGAGTGAGGTGAATAATGTAGCATTAGGCGACTATAGATGATACCTGAAAACTTGCCCTATGATACCACACAGTTGATCTGATCACCAAGATGACAACTAAGTGACTAAGGGGCAGGGAAAGTATACAGCATGGAGAGGCTGGAAGAAGGGATGGTTCACACCCCAGGTGGGACAGAGCAGTGCTGGGAGAGATTTCATCACGCTACTCAGAACAGTGCACAATTTAAAACTTATGAATTTTTTCTGGGATTTTCCGTTGACTATTTCATACTGCAGTTGATTGAGGGTAGCAAAGTACAGAAAGCAAAACCCCCAAGGAAAATCTCAATCCTCCCAGATGAATAAGATCAAGCAGGAAGATACAACTTGATTAACCTGATGTACACAAGGATGCAGAGTAGCTGGAGACTGAGAAGTGGGAGAATGCCCAAAAGAATAAAACCTCAGGGGGAGAAGACCCCATACTGGCATATCCTTTCAAATACTTCAAACCTTGAATGGTGTATGTGTTAGTTACGGCACCAAGGAGTTTAGGAGGATAATTGCTGCTTATAGCTGAGAGAACTGACAGGGGTTTCAGCATATAGACACCACACTGAAGACTGAATTAGGGGTTCACGCTTCATCAAGTTAGAGAGACTCAGTAATATTTTGGGCTTTTCACTCAAATCTCAAAAAGAGGAGGAGTACTACCCATGGGCTAAAATATTCACACTAGATTTAAGGAGAAAACAAACAAACTCATCTCAGCAAAGTATGAAAACCAAACTTCTACCAGTCCAAGTTGATTTGCAGCCATTTAATTGCCTACTAGAATAAAATTTTTCTGATTCCTCAGAGAAGGATAATAAAGTCCAGAGTATCGACATGATATAATCCATTTTTTTTTAAAAGGAGATATAAAGAGAAAAATCAGTCTGTAAAAACAGACCTACAGAAGTAAAATATATGGATTAGTAGGCAGGGTTTTTTTTTTTTTTTTTTTAACTCTAACTACATTAAATACATTAAACCATGATAAATAAAGAAATGACAACTACATATATATATAACACATATACTTGTGTGTGTGTGTGTGTGTGTGTGTGTGTATACATATATATGTAAGTATTAAAGGAAGGAAGGAAGGAATGGGTACAAATGTTGTAAAATTCTCACACTAGTCACTAAGCGGTATATTTTCATCAATATATATACTGTATTCCCAAGGAAACTAAGTTAAAAAATTATACAAAGTAGTTTGGATAAAGAGCCAGTAGAGGAATTGGAATAAATTACTAAAAGATATTTGATAAACCAAAATAAAGCAGAAAAATAAACAAATATCAGAGAGGATAATGAGAAGATAATAAGATAGTAGATTTAATACCACCATATTAATAACATTAAATGTAAATAGACTAAAACATGCTATTTACTTGCAATGAGCTTTTCCTCATAATGTTTCAAAGAATTTTTGTAATAATTATCACAAGTTTGACATTTTTAGTAGCAACTTTACTGGCAGTAAAGATCTGCTTATCAAATTAATGAGTGACTGAAAACTGAGGTTACCAATTTGATTTGCTGATAGAATTGCTGTAAAGATACCAACCAACCTCCTCCCATCACCTTGGATCCAACAGGTAGGCTAACTCAGAGTGGAGAAGACCTAGATTAGTAGTAATTCATATAAAAAAAAAAGACTATAAGGTCAAATGTAACAGGCAATGCATCAGATAAGAAATGCCAACATTTGCTGCAATAATAGAATTGGGTAAGGGGTTCTAGGTCAATGAATAAATCAGCCTTCTGGGATTCACATAGATACATCATACGCATGGCGCTACATTCAATTCTGAGTTGTCCGAAGGAGGATATGGCCAATGAGAATATATAGAGAGGAGGAAGACAAGGATAATGAGAGCCTAGAAAATCATGTTCATCAAGGGTTAACCTATATGACAAGAGAGCAATTAAGCTAGAAAAGAAAGGCTTCGGGGAGATGTAATATTTGAAGGACCATGATGAGGAAAAGACATTGGTTTTCTGTGTAGCTCCTAGTGGCTCCTCTTTGTTTCTACGTCATGTGGTGCCACAATGTGCGGCACAACGCATAGAAAGACATATTGTATTCAGGCATTAGCTAATGAGATGTGCTGCTTATTTGATCTGTCCTCTCTGGGTACCAGAATCTTGATGGCTACTAAAAAACTATTATATCTTATGCTGGTCTTTTCTAGGGCTATTATTTGATTAATGTTGTGAAATATGCAATGCATGTTTTTCAAAACAATGGATACAATCTCTCTATATATATTATGTGTGTGTATAAGTTATATTCATATACTTCCCAACAACTAACGCACCCTTCAATGGACGTGACTATGTAACTGTCTCTGGCTCTGTTGCAAACAGAGATTCTAGTTCCCTCAGTTGCATTGTACTTCAGTTCATCTTCTGTGTGGTCTTACACTGAGATAGTATGATATGGCTGCTCCCTGCACTTAAGGATCATCTGCAAATTCCAGAGAATCTGTCTTCATAAAATTAAATTATTCGAACTTCCAACATAAAGAATCTGTATTTGTTTAGTTCTAGGTATTGTTTTTCTACTTTGCTTTTGCTTAGGTAATGGCCAAATTCAAACAAATGACATTTCCTTTTTATGATGCGCCCATGGGGAAGGGCTTCTCTCTTGCAGTGTGACATGGTGACTGAGAGTACAAACTCAAGTGCCAGATGCACACCATGGAAACCCTGGCCCTGCTGCATGACAGCTGCAGGACCGTGGGCATCTTACTTAGCCTCGTTGTGTCCCAGTACCAGTTTCACTGTGCTACGTCAGTATTAAATGATTTAATGATATAAACTACTTAGAATAGTGCCGGGCATATAATAAACATGGTTATTATTGTTATTCTTCTGTGACGCATCTGGAATGCCATCTGGTAGAAGTTTGTACATAACGTACTAGCCATCACTCAGTGTGCCATGGAAATAATATATTGAGGCAACCCCTTGGTCTCACAGCACAGATCTTTGCTTTTAAATCATATCATGCTTGGCAAAAATAAATGTTATAATTACTTGTCTTCATGTCTGTTTTCCTTACAAACTTAAGAGCTTCTTGAGGTCAGGAAAAGGTTTTACATTAACTAAAATACAACTAAAATATTCCCAAAAAAATCTTTTTGGATAAACAGTACTTTTTAAAGTTAGAGGGAGGTACTATTCATTTAATTTAAAAAGGAAGTAACAATACAAGTTGCACAAGAATGTGGGCTTTCATTTTATAAATGTAAAAGCCTGGAATCCATATATTGAGACTGTTATAAAGAGATTCCAACACTAAATCAGAAATGTAAAAGTTATTCCCTTTCATTTCTAAGACTCTGTTTCTCTTCTATGCCTTGAATATACCTATACTGAGCATTTATATTAACCAACTGAGAAGTGGGGAAATAGCTAATCTCTAGACTGAAGATAATCAAATGAACAATTAAAATAAACAGCTCAAACTTTAATAGAGGTAATTACAGTCTATCCTACAGGATCAGTTCATGTGATACATCACCTGGAAAAGTGAAAATTGAGCTAAAAAACGAAGGTTGAGGAACAGCCTCATGACATGGCCAGGTTGGAGAAGGTCTTGCAGGAAAGAGGATTAGAAAATTCACTCTTAATAACATGTTAAGTTTATTGAAGCTATGGTTATAATCCCATTTCTTGGAGGGAAAACTATGATATGGAAAAGTAAAGGGAATGTCTTGTTGCAAGGTTATTAACAATAATAAAATCAGGACTAATATCCAAACTTTTTAAGTCCTATCTTCATTCTAAACAGTCTTTCCATACCACACTATCATTTTAGAGCTGATTTTGTACCCTTTCCAAGATTTAACTATTGTGTATTGATTATTTCTCATAACAACAAACAGTAACATAAATTACAATGAAATGTTCTTAATAAAAAAACAGCAATTTGAGTAATCCCTTCAGGCAAACAGGGATACTTTAAAGTTCTCCATCTGGCTTCCATTCATTTCTTAGAATTTGATCATTTTCTCGAAGCACAGTAGTTTGAATGGCCAGACATCTGAGTGCAGCTTTTCCTCTTATTTCTTCTTTTGGTTCAGTTCAGTGGATACTAATCTTAGGGTTCATAAGAAATGTACTCTAGGCCTACATACAAATATGCCACACACTGCACATTTTGTAGTTGATTTGAGAATTTTCAAGGCTAAGTTAACTACATATAATTTCGACTTCGTAAGCCACCTTTAGAATGGAACCCTCACATAAGATTTTTCTCTACCGCCCTGTTGTTTCAAATATTAGCTATTCTAATTATAATCACTTAGCTTATTTGATGCTCTTTAGCTCTCTACTTATAAAGTTAATAGGTTTCATTTAATATTAAAAGAAATAGAAAAATTTACATGATTATGGTGCTTATCCTTAATGCTTTTTATGCCCAAGTATGTTTCCTGCAAAAACTTCTGAAAGAACCCCTTATAACGACCATTTTCTGAATATTGGCACTCCCAAGAAGGCCATTATTGGTAGGGATAGAAGTCAAATTAATTTTTTCTCAACTACAGCAAACACCCAAATGCTGCCACAAAATTGATAATAGGATAAACTTAGAGAGAAGCATCATGTAAATACGATGGAGGAGAGAGACTTTCCCTCATTTGTGGATGGGTTTATCCCCCTCGTCCCCATAAACTGCTATGACAGTTTAGCAGATACCATGAACTTGCTCATTTAATACACATTATGATATGTATTTGTAGTACACAGACCCTGACAAGCTAAAAACTGTTTCCAACACTTTCTCACAGACAGGGTTTCCAGGTGTGCTGTGGGTCCTGGATTTGACGGAGTCAAATGAGGACAGAAGCAGGACTTGAGGCATGTATTTAAAGTGGACTGTGGCAGAGATCATGTGGTCAAGGATCCAGAACTCTTCCTGACTTTTTCTTCTTGAATCTACAGCTTTCTGACCAGAAGCAGCAGTGCTCTGGTGACCCAGTTCTGCGATGTGGTTTTGGGGGTCAGTCCTGGAAACTCAGCCCAGAGTTTGTTTCTTTATCCTCTAAACTAGTTTAAAATCATTTAATTCCATTTCTGCTCATTGTTCATTAAATGATAAATTTCTTTCTACTTAAACTCTCTAAAATAGATTTTTTTCTTTCTCAGAAGTTGAAACTTCCCTAACATATTCTGAGAGGGGCATTAAAGCAGACTCCTAAACTGAAAATTCCTGAAGCTGCAATGTTCTCAAAAATCTGTGTTCTTTGATTAGACATTAAGCATACATCCCTTCTGCTTTTGGGGGTCCTGAACACTTTCATTTAGATCTGAATTCCCATGTGGCTAGGGTGGCTCTTATGTTTGGCGAAAGAGTGAATGCTTTAAGTAGTTTTCATCCATTAGGTACAGTGAAGTATTATTTCACTGACATCTCTAGTCACCACCTTTGCAAATTTTGAGGTAGAATAGAACTCTCGGCCTTAAGACTGGTGCTGGGGAAGACAAAATACCGTTTTCTAATCAAGACCACACCTGCTTAATATCCTGAAAGGTTTCTTGTTTACACACAGTTCGGATGTACTACACAACAGCTGGTGAACATATTTTTAAAAACCATTGAAGGTGTGATGTATTATTTGAACAACCTCTCCATAGCTTTCCTTTATAATTTACCTCATTATTCTTTCAGTTGGGCAGTTATTTCTAAATACCCTTGATGCAATTTTATGATCATTCTTTCTTATCTAGAACTCATTAGTATAGCCTAAAGTGATTTGAGTTGTGTGTAAGTCATTTAAATTTGCATAATGAGTCCCAGTGCCTCTCCTACATGAACTAAGAACTAAAGAAAAATTTGACAGCTTCAGGAGAGCCATAAAATTCATTCTTTTTTGGGGGGAAAATCCCTTTATAATCTTTTAATCAAGGTTTGAAGACAATATAACCGAAGTGTCAGGAAAGACCAAGTCAAAGACCCTTCACTAGTTTTGCACAAAGTTCACTCCAGGATGGGATAAGATGTCACCCCTGTGGTAAAAATAGGTCTTCTTTTACACATGATGTTTGAGATTCCAATAAGGCTACATTCCATACAGAGCTCTAAGGCAGTCTCCAGGAAGAAGAGAAAGCTGATCTAAAACTGAGGGCACAAGCCCAACGAAGAGGACATCCCTGATTAGGTAAATTGTACAGGAACTTAGGGTTTTGATGGAATAGCTGTGAGAATATGTGCTGTGTTTTTTCCAAGATAACGTATAATGACCATAGTACCCTCTAAAATTACATTTATTACTCTATTTGACCCTCACACTACCATTACCTTACATATTATGAAACTGAGACTAAGACATATTCAGTAACTTATCTAATGTAATACCGCCTGGTAGAAGAACCAAGACTACAACCCAAGCACCTGAATCCCAGTCTTCTGAGTAGTACTTCATATACTGTACATTAAGTCCTACCATCTGGGGTGACCACAGAACCCTACAGAGATAATCTGGATCAGTGAAGGTATACTCATCAGATACTGGACCAACACACCAACTTGACGGCATAGCAAATCAAGTCAGAAGTGACAATAGCAAAGCAACTGTACAAGAACATATCGAAGGTTAGCCATTCCATCAAAGGATAATGCATCTAGACAGATATATTCTCTACGTATAAATGATTTAGCCACTCCTTAGGAGATGTTGAAAAACTATTTTAGAACAAATAAACTATTTGTTATTATTTTTTCTTTCTTTCAGTTTCACTTCTCTCTCAGATATCATGGTCGTAATGCTCTAGAGTGAAGTCTACTAAAACTAGCAAAGGTACATTTCCAAGCTTCTGACTATGAGTTTCAGTCAAAAGGAATCTAAAAGACTCATCGTTGAGGTAATCTGGAACTTTCTGCCACTGATACATCTGCATTAAATGTTACATTTAAAAAGGATGATAGACATCATGATTCTCTGACTAGGACAGCATGATGTAGTTAAAAGAGCTCACTTTTTATAACTAGGCAACTGCTTTTCTCCTCAGCCAGGAGAGTAGAGTCTCAGAGTGAACTGAATGTGGTAGATAAAAAAAAGAGAATATTACATTCTTCAACCTGTGCAAAGTGGAATAATTTTTATAATTATTACAGTACTCCTGCATAGTATCTATAATTTTAAAAAGGCACAGGCTATTTTAAAAATTGTTAACATTGAATACTTACTCTCTCTTAGTGTTGAAAGATACCTTGCCTCCTCCCCATCATAGTAATGAATAGAGGGTTTATTAAAAAGATTAAGAGGGAGAGATAAGATAAGGAACTGAATCATGAATAGTTTAGATAAGCTTTCACTCAATAGGAAGGAAGGCTTCAACTCCTAGATATTGAGGCAGGGAGAGCAGTAGGAAAAGAGAGAGAAAAAACAATCTCTACCCTGGGCCTGCAGTCTGCTCTGTTAAGAGACATAGATATCATGACCTTTGCTTTTGTAGACATGGAGAGTTCTCACAGAATGCTGTAAATATGTCTATGTTCATACAGCTCAGAAGCAGCAAAGACGAGGTTTAGAAGAGAACCTTCTATGAACTATTGAGCTTTCTGAGAAATCCAGTTGTCTCTCTGAAGTGTCCAGTGCTCCTTTGGGGGAAAATTATGGGGGCAAGTCTGAGATACTTCAACTGAGCTTACTGAAATTTTATCACAACCAGTCTTAGAAAGGAAACTAATTTTAAACGAGCCAAAGGAATTTTTTTTTCGAAACTTATAAATTTTTAGCTATAAGGCTAAATTTTCAGGGACAAGAAATATGAATAATTAGAACTAGGGATCACCCTAAAAAGACTCTGTAGACCTGACAGCAGCCCTAAGCCCTGGGGCGAGTTGTTTCAGGAACTCATTCTGTTGAGGTTTAGAGTTTCACCTCTCAGCTCACCTGCTCATGC
>NW_006431956.1:3749224-3758342 GCF_000325575.1 Pteropus alecto | reverse complement strand
TTTGGATAACAGTAAAAGGCTTTAATTTGGGGAGGGAGGGGGCAAAGATAAATTACAAGAGGACAACAGAACCACTGTATTCCCTTTTATATTTTATTTTTTATTAAAGTATATTTGGTTTAGATTACTTTATTAGATTAGTACAATACTATATTAGTTTCAGGTGTATGACATAGTGATTCAACATTTATGATGTGATCACCACGGTAAGTCTAGGAACCATCTGTCACTGTACCAAGTTACTCCAATATTATCGACTACATTCCCTGTGCTGTACACCACATCCTCATGGCTTACCGTCCATGTTGTGTGTCACTACAAAAATGTAGGAATAGAAAGTCCTCTTATCTTTCTTGGCCAGAAGTGTCTTTTATTTTCTTGAAAATAGGATTTGTGCCAAATCAGCCACCAAACATGCCCTTCTCAGTAAAGGAATTTAACCCAAAAGCACTGCGTATCTCACCAGTGGATGAGGAAGCATGGGCCACACTTGTCTTGAAGATTTTTTTTTTTCCTGATAACATTTCACACATTAAAGAAAAAGAAGAACAAATGCAAATTTGAAAAATGCTGGCAAAATAATTATAGTAGTTCTTGAAATACCCGGAGAAGCTGGGTGAAAATCAGAATGTCTATGCATGAAGAAGCAAAGCAGCACTGCTAATTTTAGATGGAAAGTCTCTTTTCCTTGTCCTCTCCCCTCACCTTGGGAAGCAATATTTTCAGCAAGTGATGTACAAACAATATGTAAGCAGATGAAATAAATGAGATGAGGTGGATATTTGGATTTTGGAAGATAGCAATCTCCCTATTCTGAATTTCCACTATTCTGTGATGTGGCCAGAGTGCAAACCAAAGACTAGCAAGACGCTTAAGCAAGAATCGGCACCTCTGCAAACAGAGGATGACTGAGCAGCACAGATGAAAATGACATCCGGAAAGTACTATGTCACTCCTATTTTTCTTAAGTGTATGTTCTTCCTCAAAGCCACTATGAAGACTACATCTTGGTATAACATATCTTCCTTTGTTTGAGACATGTCCATCTATTTTCTATCTTTCTGCTTCTCTCTTTCTCTATCTCTCCTTCCATAAAAGTTGGACCTTAGCAGCATGGAGTGGAGTAAATAATTTTTCGTCTCAACTTGGTATCATCACGAGTCCCTTTTTTGTTTGATTATATTCTCTTCTTCTTTGTTTCCCAATTTCTTTCATTACCCTCCTCCTCAAAGGTATTCATTCTAATGTTTTAAATGTGTGTTATTATATATATGTCTATATGTATATGTCTTATAAACATATAAATTTATATGCATATGTATCTATATATATGAATATATATGGATATATATATATTCTTCAAAATATGGGGGTTTTTTTGCAGTGTGTGTGTGTATACTTTTAGTTTATGTAAGTACTAAAGTGCTATGTATCTCATTCTTTTTTCCTTATTATTTTCAGTCAACATTGTGTTTAAAAAAAAAAAAAACAAAAACAAAAACATAAAAAACCCAATTGTGCATGAGTCTTAGCCTGGGTCTCCTGAAAGGTCAGCCTGAGACAAAAGCTTCTATACAGTCAGTTTATATGAGATGATCCCAGAGTACTGGTGTGAGGGATAAACTGAGCGAACAGAAAAAGCAAGACAATACGTGAACATGTTATTGAGTCATTTCCACTGCCACCTACGATAGGACCTTGATCTCTTGGAAGGTTCTTAGGAGTTACATGAAATGCATCTCAGAATTTTCTGCCCAGGGGTTCCAAGTGGGACATATTTATTTATCCATTGGCCAAGTGGGGTCTCACAGGCATGAATTTCCCCATCCTTTTGGGCTGAGAGGATAAAGCAGGCACCCCCTATCACAGCTTCAGAGAAGCCCCAGAGACATTTGAAACTATGGTTTGTTATATGGCCCAAGGCCAGGAACTGTCAGGTTGGAGCTGGGCAAATCTTGAAAGTGCAAAAGTGGTTGCCACAGCTGAGAGAAAATAGGGAGTAATCCCTCAGAGGTGTCTGATACACTAGGCTACTGAATGGGAATCTATTCCTATTTGGACCACTTTACATTTCGTTGTTTGCATACACCACATTTTACTTACAAAGTCCCCTTATGTTACCTCTAACCCTCCAAACCACAACTGCGGTGAACATCCTCACACACAACAAAACTCTTAGACTCAGGCTTGGGGATGCCTCTGAAGCACCTTCCCTGAAATGTATCCTGATGGTGCCCAGGAAAGACCAAGCTGGCAGTGCCATCAGGGTGGTGCCCTGAACCTGGATGGCAAACTATGTGAATCCCGTTCCCCGTTTCCTCCCTTTGGGGCTGTTTCCAACTCTCTCCCTTGCATGTGGGATTGACCTGTTGCCTCAGGGAGTTCTAGTACTCACATCTGGGGGTCTTCCTAAGGCCTGTGGGGCTCAAGTTCAATGAGATTGGGTTGCCAGAATGGTGCTGACACACTAATTTTTGAAGATTCTCTAAGGTGATAGAGATGATGGTATCTATCCTTTACTCTGTGTGTCATACCCAGTGTCTCCCACCTCACTCAACACACATTGCTGGCACCCAGATTGGTCACTCCATCCCCTTTACAGGCTTTGCATGTCATACAGTCCTCCATGGTTGGCCATGCCTATCTCCTCCAAGGGCATTTGAGACCTAGGTTGTCTGTTCACAATGCTAACAGTTCCTTCCTACCCATATCTTCTCTTGCCTACAATCAATATAATGACATCATGCTCTCTCTGGGTGGTCTTAAGCAGTGTCAGATGAAAGACAGACATTCCTTTAGGAGATGGTAGTGGTCTTGTACTAAGCCCATGGGCCCCTGGCCTATCCTCTCACCAGTAGCAGTCTGGAATACAGGAGTATAGTCAACATCGAAAAAAAATCACATCCTAGGAACACCTAAAATATCAGTAAGACACTGGTTTGGATGATGTATTATACTACGCTCTTGTCTGCACTACAAAATCCCAAGTGAAATTTAACATGAAAAGAAATAAATTATCACTCATATTGTCCTGCATAATCTCAGTAAGATTTGCATTTGTTTTCATTATCAATGAAATAGAGTAATAACCTTTAAGACAGTTTTTGGGAGCTAGTATCCATGGATGGCAGAATGGATAAACACAGTGTCACCAGAGTAATGACGAAACCATCATTAAAAAATCTAAATTATAAAACTGCAGAGGCAAAAAGCTATTATTAAAAAAAAAAGAAAACATTCCAAAAAGTCATGGAACTGCAATAACCATGTTATTCCTTTTTCTGTGGTAGAAGATAAGAAATAGGCCAGAAATGGAATATTTGATAATAATAAACATGAAGATAATTGGATCTGAACATGAAGAGATGGATCTGAACTTGGACATAATGAAGAATATTCACGTGGGATCTTTGGAAACATGGCAGAGTGAGAGACATCCCCAGAGCTCTTCCCTTGAAACATCGATAAGCTGAACACCTAAAACTCAACAAAAAACACCCAAACTTCACACCAGCACATCTGAGCATGGGATCTGCGCATAAAAGCTACCACAGTCAGAACCCTGGGTGTAAGGCAGTGGACTGGGAGAAATAAAGAAACTGCCTCTTGCAGCCACTGGAGCTCCCCCACAGGAGGAGGGGGAGGGGAGAAGGAGCGGCAACTTCCCTGAACAGCCCTGCCTGGGAAAGCTGTGAGCTCCCTGTGGCAAGCCGGTGGCAGGCCCCAGTCACCAGGGCAAAAGGCAGAGAAGCAGTATGGCAGGAAGGCAATAGTTGATTTTTACCGGCCATCAATGCAAAATCGAGGCTGAGCCACAGCCACCAGCCCCCAGCCTCCAACCCACAGGGCTTCTCCCCTCATACTCTCTGAGATCAAACACCACGGAGCCCCAGGGAAAACTGAGCAAACACTACTGAAATTGTTGCTAACACTGACAGGGAATGAAACTGAAGGTAGTGAGTGTGATTAAATATCAATCAGATGAAATACTGCCATTTGCGACAACATGAATGGACCTCGAGATAATCATGCTAAGCAAAATAAGCCAGACAAAAAAAGTTGAAAATCACATGATATCACTTATGTATGGGATATAAACCTAAAAGCAACAAATGAACAGGACAAACAAACAGAGACTCATGGACATGGACTATAGACTAGTGGTTACCAGAGGGTAAGGGGTAAGGGAAGCAGGGGAGGTAGATAGTTAAAGGAGGTCAAATATATGGGGGGTAGGGGGAGGGTGAAGTGGGTGAAGAGGATCAAATATATGGTAGCTGAAGGAAACTGGACTTTGGGTGGTAAAGACACAATAGAATATACAGATGGATTAAAGACATCAAAATTTTTTTTTCCTTTACTCTATTATAGAGGCAAAATTTCTTTTCTCTCTCCTTGCAACTGTCCTGGTTTGTAAATGCTTTAATCTGAGGTAGTTCTGGGTCTAAACCTTAAGAAAACCTGGTAACTTTTCCTTTCTGTAGTTTTGTGAGTTTTGACTGCCATTTAAGAAGTTGAACTACCTTTATGAAGAGACCATGTAGAATGGCCATATGGAGAATCAAGACTTTGAAACTACACGAACAGAGAGGGAGAAGCTCAGCCATGCCAGCTGACCCCAGCCTTCAAGACCACCACCAGCTAAGTGACAGACAGCTGAGAGACTCTAGCCTTGTTGAGATCCCCAATAACTGCAGTACCAACTGACATTACACAAACTACCCAACTGAATAATCAGTCATACCATCACAGAAGATAATAAAATAATTATTTTGTTAAACCACTAAGGGTTGAATTGGTTTGTCAGACAGCAATGGAATTGCCTTGTCAGAAGCAAGGAATATTATGACAATGATTAAGGCATCTGTAAATACAAAGGTGGAGATTTTGGCAGAACAATTTCCAGCAGGTAAGGAAAATCCAGATCTAGAATGACTTTCTAGCAAGAGTAAACAATTTCCTCATTTATGATAGAAATAGTTGAAAGTAATCATACTATCCTAAGTGTCTGGCTGGTGTCCCCAGGGTATGGTACCATATTGAACATTCAGTTTTAGTCCCTGCTGTTGGCAAATGAGACACTCAGGTAGCTCTATTCAGATCAGTTTTGAAGAGTCAAAGTCCATGTTCCAGGCTTGCCTACCATCATGACCACTTTGTTCATGACCCCACTGGGCAAGGACAGGGGAGGCTGGCAAAAGGTTGCCTTCCAGGAAGTAATTGGCTTGCTACTACATGATGAGGGCAAGGAAGAATACATTTGGAATTTAGAAAATTGTTTGGAATGCTTAAATTATTTAAACCCAGTATGATTTCAGGATATGTAGAATGTACTAGTCTTCTTGGCTGTGTTTTTAGTGTATTTTTTAAAAAACAAGTATAAGTTATGTTTTCATCAAGAATAATGCATATGGTTAGACTACAAAGGACTGATATCTCAAGAGAACTTTCATTTTTGAGAAAAGAATTAGACTTAGAAATTGAGTACTAGACTAACTACTTAGTAGCTATGTTGAGTATAATTTATGGGGCTAATTAATTTTTATTGGTTAAAAGATAAAGTAGACAGTATACTAAGTGGCAAGGCATGGGCATATGATTAAAAATTAAAGATACCTGAACTGATGGGAAGCTCCCTAGTAGAGAAATCAAAAATAAACAACGCAAATTGACCATAAATCAAGCATACTCCGAGAGAAGCTGTCTTGCTGCCAAATTATATGCAAGAATTAGGGAAGTGGCTTTAATACACATTTTTTTTTCCCCTTGACTTTTTTTCATTGCCATCAACTCTCGTTTCCATGAGTATTATGGAGTAATTGAGGGTACAAAATTCACATGAGATTATAAGTAATTTTGTAAATATTTATAAGGATGGGACCTTAGAAAGTATAATCCAATTTCAAGAAAAGAATTTGTTGGGATTGTGTCTATCATAATCTCTTCCTTTGTTGTTATAATTATGTGAAATGACATAGCTGAGATACCTTTAAAATATCCCAGTTTCTATGTTCTACTCATAATTCAAAGAAGGTCATTGGTACCTAAATGAAATGACCCTGGAACTAAAACAATGGGCAACTTAATTTCTTAAATCTTAATTTCTCAATGCAATGTTAGGATTATACTGATTTACAGTGAAATGATGAAGATTAAATGAGAAGATGTCTAAGTAGCATCTATCCCAGTGTTAAGGTTTTAAGAAAACATTAAAGAGATAAATTAACAAGTATTTATTGAGCAGTTAATGTATTATTCAATGAAAGCAGAGACACTGAACAGATTTCAATTTCATTAAATTTGCAAAACTATGATAAACACAGTAATATGTGGATTCATCAGCTTGAAAAAATAATAATCATATGCTGGCTAACGAAGATCCTGTAAGTTAAGGTCTTTCCTATACAAACATATTGGCTAAATCTATGTATCTACTGTTAAAGATGTAAATGAGAAATATAAACACCCTAAGAACATGGCATTTGAAATAGAAGTTAAATCTAGCAGATTTTTCTAAAGCCTGAACATCTCATTCAAATAAACATTTAACTTACACATTAGACATTTGAACAAGGCCTTAATGAATCAATTAATTTCCTAATTTGTTTTTGACATCATTAAAGTATTCAGCTATAATCTGGCATCCATACATTTGTAACGCCTGGTTAAAGAAAATTCTTAACTGTTAAATAAATAAGGTCAATTCATATTCTAAATTCAGCTTTTTAGAATTCTTTTATTTTTATTTCCAGAGTTTTGCCTGGGCAGGAAATGCTTTTACCCCCTTTCATATGGAAATTATTTCCACAATATGCACCATCAATATTCATCAAGTATCACACCAATTAACAAACCATGAATAATCTAGAACAAAAATTTAATGCATGAAAACCCACAAACATCTAGGTGGCTGTTAATAAGGCTATGTTTGAGGTAATCACACACAGATTTAATTTTAAATATACTTCCCTTAAGGAAGGAGTATCAATGTTAATTTAAGAATTTAATTTGTATGGTGTTTTAATAAAATGTCTTTCAAAAAATGTGCAAAAAAAAAATCATGCCAGGAACATTGCTTATCAACCAAATATTTAATTTCCTTTTATGGAATGAAAATAGACTATTCCCTATATATTTATATAACTTTATGTAACTCCCTTGCAGATTTTATATAATCCTATAGTATTTTAATATTAGACAAATAATACAAATTCTTCAAATATATACTTCATAAATTAATATTGAAATTAGTAGTAAAAGGATTTTCATTTCAGCTTTATGCAATATTAAAGTTTAGTTAAGGCATTTTGAGGTGAATTATTCCTATAAGTGGGCTTACAATAATTTAAAATTTATACACATTCTAATTGGCTTTCTAAACTTAGTGTTTTAAATTGGCAACTATTAATACCAGATAAATTCATAATACTTGTCTTTTCTTGTCTTAACTTGATCACATAGTTAGAAGAGATGGCAACATCTTCTATACAATGAGGATACCCAAGTCCAAAAGCTTTACACAATTTCCACAGTGACTAGTGAAAGGCAGAATGTCAGAGATAAAACTAGTTTTCCCTATTCTCACTGAGATTTTCCTCTCTCAAAAAAAGCATAAAGTAAAGCCAATACAATCTGAGGAGAAGAAATTATAAAGATATAAGCAGAAGTTAATTACATTGAAAATAAAAATCTAATATAGAGAATCAACAAGAAGAAAGCTAATTCTTACAAAGACTGATAGATCTCTGGCATGACAAATCAAGGGTCAAGAAACAGCACAGATAAAGAATATTAGAAATATAAAGGAGGATTAATTATAGTAGAGGTTTTAAATATTATGAGAAATACAAAAAATACCTTATGACAAATTGGAATAGACAAAAATTGCCATTTCCTAGAAAATATATTACCAAAGTATACTGAATAGAAAACCTGAAGATACGTCTCATGATTTAGAGGTGTTCGATTCACTGATTTATCCCTCAACAACAACAACAACAAAATCAGTAAAACATTATAGACTCATATGACTTTTTAGGCAGCTCATACCAAATATTCAAGGGAGAGATAATTCCAATATTATAAAAACTCCCAAGAGCAGAAAAAATAATGGGAGGCCACATCTTCATCCCGTTTTATGAAACCAATATAACTTTGCTAACAATATCAGGTAAGAAGAATACGAAGAAAGAAAACTATATTCTAGTAATGTCATTCATGAGATGAAAAATTGCAAATAAATATTAGCAAACCAAATCCCACAATATGTATCTGGAAATATTAATTAATTACTTTTTAATCAGTTCAAAGAATCTTTGTCTTTTCCCTAAAGCAAGTAACTTATTTGTTTGATTTCTGCTTTATTTCTACCATTGTATTAAGTACTTCTTACTTGTCCTAACACTCCCCACCTTTTTTCTTCCTTCCTTGCGTTCTTTTCTGATTGGATTAGAAATTTTTCTTCCTTATTGTTTTCAATTTCCTTGTCCTTTTCTTCTGTTCCTTTGTTTCACCTTTTCTTTCTTGCTCTCTTCCCTAGTGATTGCGTCGATTTTCTTCTTGTTTCATTTCCCCTCCTTTATGTATTTGGAAGTAGGAGGCTACAATTTCTACAGATTTTAACAGTCTAAATTTTACATGCATTTTACTCTACATTTAACTACAGACTTTAGAAAGCTTTAGCTCCAGTCAACACACTTCCTAATTTATATTATGTGGTCTAATAGTTTTTGCTATTGTTTAATAGTCAATGTTTATTTTAATTTCTCTAAAGATTTTCCAACATCTTTGTTCATCATTCCTTTTTGCATTTTAGACTGTCCAGAAGTTGAAGATCTCCTAGTAGTCAATATCTCCCAGTTTTTGTTTGCAATTATCTTCACTTCGCTCTCATAAGCAAAAGGTATTTCTGATGGTTATAGTATTCAAAGTAAACAGTTATTTTCTGCATTCATTCTGGATAAATTGAAGATAATATTCAACTGTCTTCTTGCTTCCACTGTTGCTGTTGTATGTCAGCTGTCAATCTGATGTTCCTTTGTAGGTGATCAGTGCACTGGCTGTGACTACAACCACTTAACACCTTTTACTGGTGTTCTGTAGCTTCGCTGGCATGGGT
>NW_006431956.1:3702120-3749200 GCF_000325575.1 Pteropus alecto | reverse complement strand
TCCCTTTCTCTCTCTCCCTCTCTCCTTCCTTCCTTCCCTTCCCTCCTGCTTGGATTTTGTTGGGATTCCAGGATTTGAAGATTGGTAAATTTTAATGAATCTAGGCAAACTTTTAGTTACTATATTTTAGATATTGCTACGTCCCGCTTCTGTTTTATATTTCCTCTGAAACATTGATTAAATATTTATTTTTTATTCTGATGTGTGTTAATCTATTTTTTTCTTTTTTTCTCCATCGTTTTGTTTTCCTAGACTTTTTAATCCATACTCTTTTTTTAGGGTTATATCCTTCACTTTACTAACTCTTTTGTCATATGCATTTATCTGGAAATTAATCCAGCCATTAAAGTTTACATTTTATTTTTTTTTCTTTTATTTCTAAGAGTTTCATTTGCTGCTTTGAAAATAGTTTCATTATCTTTATGGATTCTGTTTCATTATTTTTTTTCAGCCATATTTCCAGTCTGTTATGTCTTTATAGATGTAAATATAGTCATATCTACACATATATTCAGTTTTTCAAAATATCCTTTTTCTGAATGGTTGTTAGAATTTCTAGATATTTTCTATGTGCCTCTTTATTTTTTTTTTTTATGCTTTATGTTTACTTTATAGGAAATGTGCTACATTCTGGGGAAATGCTTTATATGATATTCTAGTTCATTGACTGGTTTTATTACTGTTTCTTTTCAGCAATTCAGTTCAACTGAGATTTTTATTTTGAACACATTTAAATTTTCATATTGCATACAAATCTCAGAAGGATATTAGGCAAACTTATTTTGAGGTATTCAGTTTACAGTAAAATCATTGTTTACTTGGGTGCCAATTTGTTACCCCTCTTCGTGGTATTTGTTCTTTTGATTCTTGTTTACCATCTGGTGTTTCTCCGTGAGATGTATCTCACCATATTTAGCTGAAGTTGTGTTGGTTCTGAGCACAAGAGCCTGCATCTAGTATTGTGGTGGAAAGCCTGCCTTGGACTTATAGTTCCTTCTCTCTCCTTTGGGTCTGGAGTGGCCTGGGCAGTGCTTCACCTCTGCAACCAAGAGTCAGCCAGTGCTTGGTCATATGTGGACATATTCCCCCTTGCTCAGTCCAAATGGTCTGAGGTTGAATAAATCAATGGCTTACTGTCAGACTGCATGTCCTCTTTTAATTTCAACATGTTTCCCTCCAGCTTCTGCTCCAGGTATATCTGAGCTTGGAGGTGACCTGAAACTGCTCCTAAGACACCATGGTCTCTTCCTGCATGAGTTTTGGATTTTCATTTCCACCATTCTTGCTTCTCTGTGATTCTGACCTCACTTCATTTCTAGCTCTTAGGAATTCTTCAGAAATTTTGTTCCACCAAAGTCTGTCCTTGTTTTTCAGGACAGTTATGACTTTATTTTCTTAAACACAATTACCTGGCATTTCACAGGGAGTCTAGTGGGAAAAGAAACTAGCTGTTTGTATTTTCTTTACTACCTTTTTTTTTCAATCCTTCCCACTCTCTGACTTCTTTTTCTATTTCTATTCTCTCATTTGTTTAAATAAAATTAATATTTTAATGACACCACAGCATTTGGTATGTTGCACCATGGTTTATTTAATCATCCCCTACCACTTGACATCTCAACTGTTATACTGATGTAAATAACACGAGAGTGGACAAACGTAGAGATATACACATATTTACATGTTCACAATTACTTCTCAAAAACCATGCTGGAAATGAAATTACTATCTAATACCCTTAAAAAATCGAGAGGGTTGGTTCTACGGTGAATGTCAAATTTAACATTTAAGATTATGCTCTGAGGTGTTGCCCAGTCTCCTCTAGAGAGACACAGGAGGCTCAGCTTTGGGTGCTTTTGCTGTCAGCCTATCCATAATGATGATTAGGAACAAATGACTGATTTCACCATGCTAAGTCTAAGTTTTACACTAAGAAGAAAAAGTAACACTTTTGCCAGCTGTTTCAAAAACAGCTTATGTGCTACATATAAGTAAAAAGTGAAAGGAAATGTCATCAGTTCTATTTTTATACCTGATTCTACTGTTATTTCTGCATCCATAGTTAGCAAAATATGTCCTTAGAATATATATAGTCTATCAATCAACATGTGTATGTACTTGTATGTTTGTATATATGTAAATATTATGGATTGAATGCTTGTGTCCCTCTGAAATGCATATATACTGAAGCCCTAACCCCCAGTGCGGTAGTAATTGAAGATAGGGCCTTTGGGAGGTGATGAAGTTTAGATGGGATCACAAAGGTAGGACACTGATGATGTGAGTAGTGCTCTTATAAGAGAGCTGGTTCCCTCAATGTTTCTATCATATAGGACACAGTGAGGTCACCCTCTACTGTCCAAGAAGAGAACTTTCATCACAATCTAACTATGCTGGCACCCTGATCTCAGACTTCCAGCCTTCATAAATTTCTATTGTTTAAGCCATTCAGTCTATGATATTTTGTTATAGCAGCCTAAGCTAATTAAGGCAGATTTTGGTACTGAGAAGTGCGGTGCTGCTGTAACAAATAACCAAACATGTGGAAATGGCTATGAAACTGAGTAATGAGTAGAAGCCAAAACATATTGAGGTCATACTAAAAATATGGACATTATGGGTGATTCTGGTAAGGTCTCAGATGCAAATGAGGAACATGTTATTGGAAACTGAGGGAAAGATGATCCTTGTTATAAAGTGGCAAAGAACTCGACTGAATTGTGTTCTAATGTTTTATGGAAGGTAGAACTTCTGAGTGATGAAACAGGATATTTATCTCAGGCGATTTCTAAGCAAAGTATTGAAAGTATGACTTGGTTCCTCCCAACCACTTATAGTAAAATTGAAGAAAAGATTGTTAAGCAAAAAGGAATCAGAACTTGAAAATTTGGAAAATTCTCAGCCTCTCCACATAGCAAAAAGGAGGTGGGGGTTGGGGGGAGCTTGTTCTGAAGAGAACACTAAGGTGTGGTTGAAAAACAACTTGATAAAGAGATCATGGGTGTAACTTAAGAATTTAATAAACCAAGAATAGAGATGAGATTATACCAGCAGACACAATGACAGTTTGAAGTAAAGGAAAGAGAGTAGATGGGACAGAATAAAGGAAGGCTGTCAGACTTCTTGGATTTTACAAGAGAGAACTATAGAGCTATTTACATGTGAATGTGAGCTATCTTTCAAGAAGGGGGAAAAAAATCCCAAAGATGATTCAGAAATCATCAGGGTTACCATTCTCATCACTGAGAGTTCACACGCTGGGGGCAAGGCTGCCTCCACCTCGATTTCAGGTGTGTAGGCAGAGGCCTCACAGAGAGCCGCATGGGATGGGGGGGCCCTCACAAACAGCTGCAGTGGGAGCCCTTACGGAAAGCCACATGGGCCAAGCCCTGAGGGTGGTGCTGCTACCTCAATGGGCCTAGAGAGCAGAACATGGAACCAAAGAAGTTATTCTCCAGCCTTAAGATATAGTGGAATTGGGCTTGCTCAATTTTAGACTTGCTTGGGACCCATCACCCTTTTCTGATTTTCGACATCTCCCTTTTGAAATGGAGGTTCTATCTTGTGCTTGCCCTTGTGTTTCGAAAGTGCATAATTTATCTAGTTTCACAGGTTCATACCTGGAGACAAATTGTGCCTCAAATCTCCAACTTATCTGATTTCAGATAATATTGATGAGACTTTGGACTTTAGAGTTGATACTGGAATGAACTAAGACTTTGGGGGCTGTAGGCATAGAACAAATGTATTTTGCACGTGATAAGGACATAAACTTTGGGAGGCCAGAGGCAGAGTATTATGGACTCTATCTTTGTGACCCTACTCCCTCCCCGCCCCCCCAACATAAGTTTAAGACCTAATCCTCCATATAATGGGATTTGGAGGAAGGGCCTTTGGGAAGTAATTAGGATTAGATGAGATTCAACGGGTGGGACCCTCTTGATGGGATTAGTGCCCTTGTAAGGTGACAGCCAGAGAAGAGGCTATGAGAGCACAAAGGGTAATGGCAGCCACCTGTGAGGTAAGAGGTCCTTAGAATATAATGCATCTTGACGGCGCCTTGGTCCTGGCCTTCCAAGCCTCCAGAACTGGAGGAAATGGATTTCTGTTGTTTAAACCACCCAGTCTGTGATATTTTGTTGTGAGCCCAAGCCAACTTAGACAGGATGTATGCACGTATGCGTGCATACACACACACACACACATACACAAATTAATATATTTTTTCTTTCACCCAAAATGGAAAGCTTCAGAGATGCAACCTAATGAAATTTTAATCCAAACATTTAATTTTACAACTTCAGGATTCTTTTCTTCTGTTTGCTTCTTTTCCTTGGGGACAACCTCTAAGGATGCTTTAGAAAAATGGTCTGTTTCTTCTTGATTTAGATCCTGGGCCTTGGTAGCTCCAGTATTTCTGGGTTGCTACCAAATAATTTGGCCTGTACGCTACTATTCATATTATTAAATTCTGCCTTCCAGTGGGGCCATTAGTGATAACTTTACATTTCTTTTTGCTCTATTTCCTGTTAGTTTTATGAGACATCTCAGAATTTTGGTGACCTGACATCATACTTTTTATCCTTGTCCAATGAGAATATTATCAATCCCTAAGAGACTGGGGCTTACATGGAAGATTTCCAAACCTGTGGCCAGCCCATTGTTGTCAGAAAGTTTCTTTCTTTTTTTTTTTTTTTAACTGAAATGATTGGGAAAAATAGTTCTGTAAATATAATGATATCTGCAATCATTGCGCTGTATAAATGCCACATTATCCTAGGATTTAAAAACAAAACAAAACAAAACAAAACAAAACTCTTCCAGAAGGAAGATTTTCTGAGATGAAATCACAAGTACAAAAGAAATGCAGCTCACAATGGGAGAGAAGATTAAATATAAAATTTGAGACCCATATCTCAGCTGGACTCCTGCATCAGTAATGTACTATGTAACTTTGAGATGCCTAATTTTCCTGACTTTAATTTTGTGATCTTAGGGTAAGAATAATAATGCCATTCTTCAGGATCATTAGAAAGATAAATATACTTTATGTAAAGTCCCTAGATTGACTCCTGGCCATTAATTGGTCCTAAACAGCAAAACTGTAGTGGTTATTATTATTGTTATTACTTCTGTTACTACTTTCACCATTGATTCCTTTTCTACCTACAGCTGTCACAAAATTCTTGTATATGCTGCTCATGTGCTCTGATTGTCATTAATTGCACAGAATTTGTAGTCATACAGAACTGGGCTACTTTCTCAGTTCTTTAATTCTCTGACCATATGATTTTGGAAAAACTGCTTAGCCTCTCTTTGTCTCAGTTTATTTATCTCTAAAAAAGGGAACAATAACATTTTGCCTTCTAAGTCACTATGAGGACTGAATACAATGATGTATGTATGTGTGTGTGTATATGTGTATACATATATATGTATGTGTGTGTGTGTGTGTGTGTGTGTGTGTGTGTGTGTGTATCACCAAGAATAGTATCTTCAAAGTAAAGGCTTATAATGTATTGTAATAATAACTGTAAATGGTTATTATAAAATAATTTATTTCTATCAGCAATTCTCAATGTTAATTTTGTAACAAATAAAAAAAAAAAGAACCCATAAGAATTTCAGGCAAAACCCACTTAAGACACTTAAAACTTCTTTCATTTGTCCCATACCCATTCATATCATAAGCCTCTCTTATACCCAAACCCAAAATTATTATTTTTTGTTTGCTTTATAAGGGAGAGATGTTACAGGGAAGAAATCAAGCAAATAACGGAACTAGAAAAAGGCTGTTAAAATGCACACCCCTAAACACATTTTAAAAAGAGATGCTAAATAACCCATTGTCCCCAAAGAAAAGAACAGCAAACAGATAAGATCACAACATACACCACGAAAAAATCCCAAAGTGAAAAGGTACTTATATAAAGAGCTAGTGAACAATGTACGTACTATAAATACACACATAATTTCATCATTCACTGTTTCACTGTTAGATGTACATACTCTTTTCCAGATTGTTCTCACGCATCTGTTCAAGACAAAGCCACAGAGCCTCTTAAATTACTCACAGCTCTAAAAAACATGCATTTTGGGTTGCAAATTTTAAAGTATTTAAATTTTATTTAAATGTGTTTAAAGACGGTATTATGTCCCTGAATTTGGAAGGAGATAAAATATTTCCCATAACCAACACTTAAAGACTTTACTGAACGCTAATTAAACCTGGAAAATATATTGAAAAGAATTAAAATTCCAGGCTCATTTAAACCATATTTTGTGAGATATTTTAAAAAATAACGAAGGTCTCTCACTTGGCAGTGAAAAATTAACTTGGGGATTTTTATTTTGATTTATTTACTTGCAATAGCTTCTCTTTTCTCAAGACTGTACTTATGCATTTATCCAAGATGTTTTATGATTTCATCTCTAAGACTAGGTTATATATGTTTTGGCTGAACTATCATATCCTAGATTATGAGTTATTGAAAACTGTTTCTTTATAATTCAAGAGAATACCAAGTCATAATACTTACATACAGCATGTCTGTCCTAGATTTTTCTTCACACAATCCAAACTCAAAGTTTTGCATGGTATTTTCCATTTTTAATAAAGGGATTCTACTATTTTGTGTATGTTATTTTATTTTTAATTAGTTTTAAAATATTTAAGGGAGAAAATTGGTTCTGACTTTTGGCCAGAAACCTGGTTGATAGAATAAAACTATTTGGAGGTAATTGACTACATGTATAACCTATATACAAGTGGCACTGATGGGATCGTGAATCATAAAGAACGACATCCTAGGAAGACTTGTTTGTAGACTTGACCACCATGAGGAAATCAAATCTACAGACATAAACTTACACTTTTCTATTTTTCAGCAAGAAATAAAGGATACATTGACTTTTTTTCTCACCAAGGAATGGAAAGAAAACAGAGATGTGATATAGGAGATAGCTACTAGAAGCAGACCATTCTTATATCCCTTGTCAACTGTGAACAGACTCTATAGATAATTAGAAATGTCAGGATGAAAATTAATGTCTTCTTTCTAGTAAATGCACTGTTTATAATCTATTGAAACATTAGATTGGCCAGAAATAGAACATGATAGAATAAGACAAAGGGGACAGTTTGAGAGCTCAGAGCCTCAGGGAACATCATCAAGACATCTCTGAGGATCTCAGAGAACAGTAACAAGACACAGGTTGCATTTGCTTAAACTCCCTTTTTTCAGCTATGTAATTGTGATTTTGCTCTTGAAATAACAACACATTTTAATTAATGTATTATAGTCAGTATGTAAGAAACTGAATTATGTGCTGGATTGGGCTGTTTCTGATATTTATATTTAGTCAAAGAATTTAGATTGAGCCTCTTCAAAGCTGATGTCTTATTATCTTGTGGCAAAAACCTGAATTTTAAGCTAAGTATCTAACAAAAAAACTAAAATAGTGAGATAGGTAACTTCTGAATAGAGGACACTAGCATTCACTTAATTACTTTAATTTTCCACCAAATCCTACTACGATGTCCACAATGGGCACTTTTACTTTTAAGACATAAGCCCTAAATGTTTCTTTAAATAATATGCCTATCAAAGGGAAGATTTTAGAAAAGAAAAGTAATGTTTCAAAAGGCTATTGCAATGGGAGTATTGCTATTGGGACTGTGCAGCATGCTAAGTATTTTTTATTACACTGGAAAAGTGGTAGAAATAAAATGAACACCTCCAGGCACAGTTAAGAGAATCTGGGAAAGGGAATTCTGTGATAACCATAAAAGAATCTCTTTTAGTTCCCAGTTATGATTCCTTAATTTCTCATCCTTATCAAACATATGTGAATATTGATAGGAAAAGGATGGAATGAAGGTGATTGAAGGTGAATGAAGGTGGATTCGGCTGAATTGAGTATCCTGACCTCTCTAGAAATCCCTTGAGCCTTCCTCACCAGCAGATTTTGTTCCTCCTGTTTGAGAAACTTGCTTCTCCTAACATGAGGACACGGTAATGACCTTCCATCACAAGGACACACTTATTTCCAGAAGGCCTACATTACTATCCCTAGTGGCCTCCAGATTCATATTAGAGTCAAATGCAACCCAACTATGGGAGGAGTCAACTTACACACTGAAAAAATTGCAAAATGTGCTTAGTTTATATTGGCAGAAATTAATACATATGTGCAAAAATGGAATATAAGTGTCCAGGGTGGAAAGAAAATAAGATTGGAATAGCCAAATGTATCAATATGGGTGTAGCTATGAGGGATTCTGAATTCCATATGTTAGCTTGAGCAACTGTAAAAGGCCCTCACTATCTGCTCACATGATTAAAACCTGGGTGTCATATTGGTCTAAATGAAGTTGAGATGTGCAATTTCCTTGCTATAATGTAAAGGAATAAGTCCAAAAGCTCAGGTTAGAAATATTGGAGTGGATTTCTTATGTGTGACTGACTCACCTATTGTCCCCTGGGAGGGCTCAGGGCACTTTTCATAGAAGCCTGGAGCAATATTTCCAAGGGGGCACTGCCTCCTTGGAAAACTCTGCAGATATCCTCTGTAGGATGGGATGATTACAAGTCCTCTTGAGGCAGTTCCCTGCTATGCTGTCATAAGTGTGTCCTGTCAGCCTTTCTCCTTTCTCTCCTAAAAGGGACTTGGAGCCAATAGCTTGAGTAACTGTCTTTCAGCAAAGGCAACAGGAATATTTGGAGTGACTAGACTCTGACTCTGAGCTGGCAGTAAACCTGGGGAAGTCTTTCAGTCAAGGAGGGAACTTTGGGGAGTTGGGTAATAAACAGTCCTGGTCTGACTGTTTCCTAATATATCTAGTGGGTCCACAAATTAATCTGGAGTTCATACCCTATTTTTAAATATGCAGTTAGGAAAGACAACACTTGACATGTGGCATAACCCCCTCATTGGTTCTGAGACTCGACTCCTTTTCTAAAACTGCCTGAAAATGTGTGTCGCTTTTTTTTCTCTTTTCAAAAGGAAAGCATACACTTTACAAATAGAAAATCTTGTGATTGCACTCTTAGTTGGGTTATAAAATTTCCAGGGCAGGCAAAAAAGTTGTAAGTTTTGGTTTTGGGGGAAATCTTTTCAATCCTACACGTCTCCCTGTCTTTTCCCATTTTATACATTTTCTTATGGGATGAAACTGAGCTCATGATAAATATTCTGAATTTACAATAATTGAAGCAGTACAGTGATACTGATTTTTCTAAATACAATTAGAATGTTCTCATAAACTACATTTTTTTCAATCTCTTCACATTGGATAAAACCCTCAAATAATTTTTACGTGATTTCTTTCAAATCGGGTGTGCATGATTCAATACATAGTTAAGCCACAGTTAACAAGTTGTGTCACAAAGTATTCCAATTACTAAATCATCCTAATCTTATATAATATCTACTACACACTATTTCTTTTAAAATAACATGGAATGCCATATTGAAAAATAGAAATATGCATGAGTACATAGATTTTCAGAATTCCAATAATTAACATACAAGTAAAACTTTTGCTATTTCAGATCATATCATGCAGTACCATCATGCAGAAGATGGAAACGTGAGCAGGATTGGGCAGCAAGTATTGAAAATTCACTCACCAATTTGGTAATTGTGCATTCAGTTACTTTAGTCCATCAACGACACTCATAACGAATGGCAATAATGTGTTAGAATCGCAAGCTAGTTTTTGATTTACCCTTTTTGCCTCCGCCTAATTATAAATAAGATGGTTTGGAATGCATGGGAGGACTCAGAGTGGGGAAAGAGGCGGGGAGAAAAGGGCAAGAGTGGAAGAGCTGGCAGTGAGCAGCCATTTCTACATGTCAACTTTAATGTGGATGTAACTGACTAAATGGCGGAGCGCTCAGTATCTTTTTGTGGACAGGATACTTTTTCAGCTTCCTCCAAAGCTTGAGGAAAGAGCAAAGGTTAGTCAGAGGATTATGAAGTGGTGACACCCATTCAAGTTTCTCTGACATAATCTGAGTTTAAGTCAAAAGAGCATAAATAGAAGATGAACATGGTTCTTAGTATATCAGAGTATTCATCATCAATTGAAGCTGGAACAAAGTATTTTAAAGATCAATAATATAAGACATTATACTGTTTTAGTCAGTACATATAATGTGCTATCCCCTCATGGAATCCTGGCACACAAAGGAGCATAAAAACTTCAAAGAAAGGGTAGTTTTATTAGTATATGGGAGACAGGTGTTGCGGGGAAAGAGGTCTTGTGAGAAAATAGAGATCTACAGGATGCATTTCTGATTTATAACCATAGAAAAACCATGTCCACCTAGAAAATGTCTCTGTAAGACACACAGTCTCAGGTGAGGCGTTTATGATCATCGTTCCCGACTTGACGCGCTGCGGTGAGCACAGCCTTCCTCCCTCTACAGCAAATCTAATCACTTTAAAGTCCACCATAATTTCTATCACCTTTAGGATATAAACTCAAATCCTTAATGTAGCTTTTAAAGCCCCCATGTATTTTTTGCCCCAATTGATTTTCTAGCATCACCTGTTATTTCTCTCTCTGTTGCCTAGACCTCCTGGTAGAGTTCTTCAAAAAAAGCCATCTTTTTTCTTAGCCCTGGGATGCAAGGACGGTTTAACATATGCAAATCAATAAATGTGACACATATGAAAGAAATTATATGACCATATTAAAAGATGCAGAAAAAGCATTTGACAAAATTCAACATCTGTTCATAATAATAATAACTTTTAACAAATTAGGTATAGAATATAATAAAGGCCCTATATGACAAGCCCACAGTTAATGTTATACCTGAATGTGAAAGCAAGTAAGGTTTTTCTCTAAGATCATAAACAAGACATGGGTGCTCATCATAATAAAGGCCCTACATGACAAGCCCACAGTTAATGTTATACCCAAATGTGAAAGTAAGTAAGGTTTTTCTCTAAGATCAGAAACAAGACATGGGTGCTCATTTGTACCACTTGTTTTTAACATAGTACTGAAAGTCCTAGCCAGAGCAATAGAGAAAGAAAAAGAAATAAAAAGCATTGGAATTGGAAAGGAAGAAGTAAAATTGTCTCTATTTGCAGATAACATAATTTCATGCATAAACAATCCTAAAGACTACACCAAAAAAACTGTTAGTTCTAATTAACAAATTAGATTAAGTCATAAGATATAAAATTAACATACAAAATCAGTAACATTTCTATACAGTGACAACAAATTATCTGAAAAATAAAACAATCCATTTATACTAGCATGACAAATAATAAACTATTTAGGAATAAATTTAACCAAGGCAGTGAGAGATCTGTACACTGAAAACTACAAGATATTGATGAAAGAAGACACCAGTAAATAAAACCTATGTTCATGGTTAAGAAAAATTAATATTGTTAAAATTCCAGTACTACCCAAAGCCATCTATAGATTCAATGCAATCCTGTGAAGATTCCAGTGGCATAAAAAATGTAGAAAAATAATCTTAAAATTTATATGGAACCATAAAAGACCCTCAATAGCCAAAGCACTCTGAGAAAGAACAAAGCTGGAGGAATCATACTTCCTGATTACAAGCTATATTATAAAGCTATAGTCAGCAAAACAGCATAATGCTGACATAAAAACAGACACATAAATCAATAGAAAAGAACTGAGAGCCCAGAAATAAACCCATGCATATATGGTCAATAAATACTTGACAAGGGAACCAAGAATATTAAATGGAGAAAAGAGAGTCTCTTCAATAAATGGTACTTGGAGAAATGGATACTTACAAGCAAAAGAGTGAAACTAGACCCTTACTTACACCGCTCACAGAAATTAACATCGAAAATAAATAATGAACTCAGTAACAGGAACACCGAACAAAAAATCCAATTAAAATATGGACAAAGGATCTAAATAGGCATTTTTTTCCAAAGAAGATATACAAATGGCCAACAGATATATGAAAAGGTACTCAGCATCACTAATCAGTAGGGAAATGCAAACCAAGATCACAATGAGATATCACCTCACACCTGTTAGAATGGCTATCATCACATAGCCATTCTAATAAAAATGCTGGTGAGGATGTGGAACCCTTGTGCACTGTTGGTAGAGTGCACTGTCGGTACAGCCACTATGGAAAACAGTATTTATCTGAAGGAAACAAAAACACATTTTCAAAAGGTATCAGAACCCTCATGTTCATAGGAGCATTATTTTTAATAGCAAGACATGGAAACAATCTGTGTCCATCGATGGATAAATGGATAAAGAAAATGTGATACACGCACAAGGAAATATTATTCAGCCATAAAAAATAAGAAAATCCTGCCTTTGCAACATGGACGGACTTTGAAGGCTTCATGCTAAGTGAAATAAGTCAGACAGAGGAAGAGAAATACTGTATGATCTTTCTTATACCTTAATATAAAAACAAATAAACAAAGAGATGAGATTTGTGTTACCAGAGAAAGGGAGTAGGGAGGTGGAGGAACTGATTAAAAGAAGTCAAGATACAAACTTCCAGTTATAAGATCAATAAGTACTGGGATGTAATGTGACATGCTGACTGTAGTGAACATTATTGCACGGTATATTTGAAAATTGTTAAAAGAGTAAATGGATCCTAAGACTTGTCATTGCAAGAAAATTTTATTTTGTATCTGTATGAGATGATGGATATTAACTAAACTTACTGTGGTAATCATTTCACAGTTTTTGTCAGCCAAGTTATTATGCTGTACGGCTTAAACTTAGTGCTGTATGTCAATTCTATCTCAATAAAACTGGAAAAATAAGAAGCTGAAAAAACCCTACATGCAGAATTGATACATATTCTGCTGTAATAGAAATATAACCATGGAGAGCACAGAACTTGTAGAAAAGAAAAATGAGGCACATTGGGGGACAAAAGTCATCAGCATTGCTTCTAAAAAGCTTCCAGAAGGCATGCCCCTCTCATCCCTGGCTCAGTTACCTCATACTGTGATTAGTCAATCCTACCACCTATTATGATACAGGATACAAAGAGTCATAATTGGTAGTCCATACAGTCAAGTTTTTTTTTTTTTCCTCTTCTACCCATTCCTCCTTCCTGAAGCATATATCTCTTTTTCTCTATCATGATCTATTCATTTCATGCAAAAAAGAGCCTTGTTGCTTTTGCTCATCCTTGAGGCCCCATTCCTTGGCATTGCCTGGCACTCAAACATATTTGCTTAAATGGGATCCTGATTTTGTACAATTTTTTATTTGGGGTAATGCTTTATACTTTGTAGGTTTTTAAAATTGAGACATAATTTACTTATGGGAAAAATGCACAAATTTCAAGGCTATAGTTTGATGAAATTTGACAAATGCATATAGTAGGTAACCCTAGATCAAATCAAGAGAGAATATTTCCATCACCATGAAGAGTGTCTTCATATCCTTTCCAATGCCAGCAACCACTGCTATGGTTTCTATTGACATACCTTCCTGTCAAATGGAACATGCAGTTGGCACTCTAGATCAACACAACAGATCAACACAATATTTGGAGAGCTCTCTATGCCACTGAGTGTCTCAACACTTTGTTCCTTTTTTGTGGTTGATGAATATTCCATTTTATGAATATAACACAATGTATTTCCTGTAGCACTTGGTGAACATTTGGTTTGTTTCTAGTTTTTGTTCATTTTATGCTAAAGTGCTATCACATTCTTATACAAATCTTTTATGTACATATAAACTCATTTCTCTTGGGGATAGATGGACCTGGGTGTAACTGCTAGGTAACAGGTGTCTGGTTAACTTTATTGGAATCTTCCCAACAGCTCTCCTGAGGGCTCATACTGTTTTACATTCACACCAGCCATGCATGAGAGTTAGAGTCTCTCTATGTCCTTGCTAACACTTGATATTGTTAGTTTTTCTTTTTTTTCAATTTTAGCCATTTTATAGTTGTGGGGTGGAATTACATCGTGGTTTTATTTTGTATTTCCTCATTAATAAGGTTAAACACCTCATAAAGTAATTATTTTGAAGTGTGTGTTCAAATAAAATTTTTAATTAGTTAATTTATATTATGTCTTTATATAAACAAATGTGATTTCTTTGTATTCTAAATGTTTTCTCCCAGTCTGTGACTGGCTTCTTTTTTTCTTCATGATGTCTACAATTTTAAGCTTCATAATATTCCATTTCATATATGTATCATCATTTATTTAAAAGTCAAATTGTTACCAATGTTTGTTATTTTAAATAATACTGTAAAAAAATCCTTGAAATTACAAATATTAGGATGCATTCTATGAGATTAAATTTCTGAGTCAGAAATTATGTGTGTGTGTGTATATATATATATATATATATATATGCACACATATATACTAATGTATACACATATATAAATGCATGAGTTTATATACATAAAATGTAAATAAATTCTATGTATATAAAGTACAATAAATATAACAATTCCTCCTCCCCCCACTTCAGGTCCTGTAGAAACACATATTAAAGAATTCAAACTATGTGTTTGGGGCTCTGGATTTTAATTTTACATTTCCTCAAATTATCATTTTCAGATACAAACTAAAACTTCCCCATTTCCTGTTATACCTTAACCATATTTCTTATTTAAAAACAAAACAAAACAAAGAAACAAACAAAAACCTTCCTAAATGTAATGTGGACAAAAAAAGAATAAATATTTCTTAGAACCTACTGTGTGAGAGGCACACAGGTTTCCTCTAGATACAAATGATCTCATTTGATGCACATATCAATCCAATGAGTTATATTCTCATTTCCTTTTATCTGAAGAAACTGAGATCTGAGACATCCAAGCATATCCAATTAGCAAACAATAGAGGCAGCATTCAAATCAGTACTTTTCTCCATTCAGCTCGCTCAAATAAAACCATGTAGCAAAACTGATATAAAAACACAATTTAACTTCCACTATCCAGTTCCACATGAAAGGAGCTTGGGAATCACCACTCCATCCTACAGACAAGTAAAAAGCTAAACAGACTGAAAAATCGGAAACTCTTCTTGGATTCCTAAGAGAAGAGAGGACACAGAGCAAACCCTTGCCTCCCAGATTGGTGAGTTGGGCATTGGGCTTCACGGTTGAGCTCGCCCGAGCAGATACTCCGGGGAGAAATTGAAGCGGGACTGAAGTGGAGGTTTTGCTGGAGGCTCGTGGCAGACAAATCTGAGCGTTAAAACTCGAGGGGGACCCAATCTCAGGGTACCCCCAGAATGTTGAGAGACTTACCTTTAGGAGCTCACCCAGGTTTCCAAAGTAAATATCAGAGAAATAGTTCCCCCAGGCTCTGGCAGGGAAGGTGAAAAGGAACCATTTTGAAATATGCCAGAGCACGTGTCTCTTCTGCCCTCAGGTGAAACAAATTAACCAGAGCCTAGCCTGCTGGGCTATTAGCAGAGCTGGGCTGACACCTGTGAAAGGGCACTCCCCAACCCCAGCCCAGTCCAGTCAACCTGTCCTACCTAAGCCGGGAGAAAGAATGGGAAACACTTAAGAGGTTCACAGTCCAGAGGCATTGGCTCGCTGGGGCCTGAGCACAGGACTAGAGTATACTTTCTCTCCCCCTGCACCTTACCCCCATGTTACTAAAAAAACCAAACCAAAACAAAACACCTACAGCTAACATTATATTTAACAGGGAGAAACTTACAGTTTTCTCCGTAAGACCAGGTAAAAGGCAAAGATGTCCCCTCCCACCACTCCTTCAGCGTCGTACTGGAAGTCCTTGCTAGTGCAACTATGGAAAGGCAAGGAAATAACAAGTATACAGATTGGGAAGGAAGACATAAAACTGTCTTTGTTCACAGATGACATGATCATCTATGTAAGAATCTGAAAGGATCAGCCAAAAAGACTGTAATAAGCAATTATAGCAAGGTTACAGGATACAAAGTTATAGTACAAAAGTCGATTGCTTTCCTGTGTACCAATAAGTAACAAGTGGGATTTGATTTAAAAGATTATCATTTTTATTAATATTCGAAAATGAAATACTTAGGTATATCTAATAAAATATGTACAAGATCTATCTGAGAGAAAACTGCCAAACTCTAATGAACAGAATCAAGGAACTAAGTAAATGAAAAGATATTCAAGGTTCATGACTAGGAAGATTCAATATTGTCAAGGTGTCAATTCTTCCCAATTTGATCTAAAGATTCAATGCAATCACAATCAAAATCTCAACAAGTTATTTTACTGATATTGACAAACTGATTCTTGGAGTGTAAAAAGACCTAAAATAGTCAACAAAATGTTGAAGGAGAACAAAGTTGGTAGATTGACACAACCCCTACTTTAAAACTTAATATAAAACTATAATAATTAAAACAGTGTGACATTGGGGAAAGAATAAATAGATAAATAGAACAGAATAGAGAGCCCAGATATAAATTATCATAAATAGAGTCAACTGATCTTTGAAAAAGGAGCAAAGGTAATACAATGGAGAAAAGTAAAAATAAAATAGTGCTGAAATGAGAGCTGATATCACTTGCAATAACTGAAACTAGACAGTTTTGGTCAAGAATTTTGTAAGATGTTCCACTACTGGAATTTTTCCAATGTTTTTCTCATGAATATTCAGGGCTAAAGGTTATTGGGAGGAAGATCACGAAGGCAGTGCAATTTTCATTACATCATAATAAGGGTACAAACTATCAACATGGCTTATCATTGTTGATGTTGACCTTGATCACCTGGCTGAGGCAGTGTTTGTCAGGTTTCTCTGTAGTATACTCTTTAGAGGTCAGTTGTATGCACAGCCCTCACTTAAGGAATGAGGATTTACACTTCCATTCTTGAGGAAAATGGATCTACATAAATTGGAGTTCTTCTGCATGGGAGATTTGTCTCTTCTCCTGAATTTATTTAATCATTTATTTTTATCAATAAAGACATGGATATTTATTTTATATTTTGTGTTATAACCTAGTACTGTGTTATTCAAACTGTTCTAGCTTTGGGCATTGGGAGCTCTTTCAATTGGCTCCTAGGTCCCTTGCCAATCTGCATGCATGTGTGTGTGTGTGTGCGCGCGCGCGCACGCGTGTGTTTGTGTGTGTGTGTTTATAGCATTTCCTTACTTTCTGTCACAATAAGATGCTCCAGGATCATCTTGCATATTTTCAGTGCTAGAATCAGCCATTTCTCCAAAGTGTTCTGGTTCTTTTTATTATAGAATTTAAATTAGAAACCAGGATTTGGGTACTAAGTATGCTTGTTGCTATTAGGGTATCATTTCTTTTAGGCTCTCAGCTGACAGAGCGAGAAAATATATATGAGTATACTAATTTATGTATAAATATTTATATATATAACCATTTGTATCTATATTAAACTAAACATGAGTGCATTCTGAAGTCTCCAACTCTAATCCATTACATTATGGATCATTCTCAACTTGTTCCCTGTTTATCTGTATATTCCCACTGTAACACGAAAAACTTGGTTCCCAGCATCCACCATCCACTTATTTAATTGTTCGATTCCCAGTATACATGTATAGCAGTATCAGAATCGGATGTTCAACATCACTAATCATTATGAAAATCAAAATCACAGTGTGATACCACTTGATACTTCTCCAGATGGCCACTATGAAAAAATGAGAAAATAATAAATGTTGCTGAGGATGAGGAGAAATAGGAACCCCTTATGTGCTGTTTGTGAGAATATAAATGGTACAGTTGTTATAGAAAACAGCATTGCAATTCTTCAAAAAGTTAAAAATAGACTTATTTTTTGAAGCAGCAATTGCACTTCAGGGTATATATTAAAAGAAATTGAAATCAGAATCTCAAAGAGATATTTGAACACTCACATTTCATATCAGCGCTATTCGCACTTCTGTGGCTTACAACAAAGAATAATTATTCCGTGACATCAGAGGTTTAACATGGGTTATCTTCAGCTTTTCATCCTAGGACCCAACCTAGGATGAAGGAACAGTCCCTAAGACACGCTTATCAAGAGAGAAAAAAAGAAATGGATAAAGAAACCACATGACGGTTCTTGAATCTTCTGCTCAGAAGTGGCATGTAGTATGTCCACTCATATTTAAGTGGCCAAAGCAAGTCACATGGCCAACTGCGACTTAAGTGAGGTGAGAAATATATTCCTGCCATACAAATGGATCTGGTAGGGAAGGAGAGTGAATATTCTGACAAAGATAAAACCTATCTCAAGTGGTTAAGACCACAGACTGTAGAGGTAAACTGCCCAGCTTTAAATCTTATCTTTCCAGTTACCAGCTAAGTGACCTCAGGCAAATTACTGAATCTCTCTCTATCAGTTTCCTCATTTGCAACTTAGGGTAGTTATATTAGTTACTTCTTAGAATTGAGATAATACATATAAAACATTTAGCAATGTCTCTGCCACATGGTATACTATATGTATTTATGATATTATTAGTAGTAGTAGTAGTATCCAAGTGAAGGCGATAGTTTTATTCATTCATTCCTTAAATATTTGCTTATTGCCTGCTAATGGGCAGATGGTTGTCCTTTGTTTTTATACCTAAAATATTTTTTTCTTTCTTTAAAGCTATTAAATTCTCTTTTTAAAGCCAAGTAGGATTTATCCTTAATACAGATGTATGGCGTATCCATAAAAAGCAATGAAGGGACAAACTGGTAATTGAGTCATATTGTTTCACTGTCAAAAATCTCATAGATTTGTTTCACTGCCTATTAACTCAGACTTTTCCTAAGTTGACAATGGAAAGACTCATTCAATAAATTGAAAACTTTCTGAATGCCTACTCTGTAATGAACTGGGAATATAAAAAGTGAGCTACTATTGCCTTTTATGTTTTCATTGTCTAGTGACGGAGGCAAATTACTCACATGAAATGCAAAATATTCTGGGTGTGGATGAGAACGGGGAGGAAGGAGAGGGGAAGAGTAATAGCAAATTAAATGTGGAGAGATCTATATGAGTGATTCAAAATGAAATTTAATGCTCAACTGCAACCTGGGATGACCAAATTTTATTTACTGGAAGGAACTACCTGATGCAGTGAAAACATGATTTTGAGGCTACATAGTTAGCAAAAACCATATGGAGTTGAAAATGATGAAGGGACCATTTTAAATGTGTTATTTATATTACAAGTAGGCTTTCATAAACTTATTTTCTTATTTAATGACAACTATTTAATTCACTCTCATTATTTTACAATTAGCCTCATTGGTCACTGCTGGCCTCTAACATGAGGCTTCTGAGTTTGTGCTTATTTTTCTGGGCCTGAGGTACTCCAAATGCAAGGCGTACTTTACCCCTTTCCCTTCTTTTGAGGTTGGAAATACCAAAGATGAAGTAGGTTATATGGTATCTATCAAACTTGGGGGGTCCCTGCTCTCTCTAGAGAAGAGAATGTTTTGCCTCTTGATATCAAAATGAGACCTTGATACCAAAAGACAGAGACCTGTCAAAAAGCTTAAGCTGTACTAGACTTCCTAAGCAATTCAATGTGGTACTCCAAATCAGGATCAGCTACTTAATTTGCAGGTCCCAGTGTAAACTGCAAATGTGAGGCCTCTTGTTTGAAAATCAGTAAGGACTTCAAAATGGTGATGGCAGATCATTAAATCATTCTAGGGACCATTCTAAGTACAGGATCTTGTGTTTATGTACAGGTGACACTCCAATGAACCAATGCTGGATTTCTCTGACTGAAAGTGGGATTTCTCAATTGTCCAGATGGTTCTTGAGCCCAATATTGACATTTTTTTCAGAAAATGGAGGTGAGTGGTAGAATTGCCCATGCTTTACCACCCTGTTCTGTCCAGGCCACTGTTTAAAACTTAGGACTTAGGGAAGCATTGGGGATCTCTTTGTAGAAATGCAAAGAAGCAAGTAAGCATAATTTCCATAAAAAGAGAATTAATTAGAAGAAATTTATAAATAAAATTTTCACCTTTTCTTAAGTCTTCTCGAAGGATACAAGGTAAAAATGGCATGCCTTATTTAGACAATACTTAAAATCTGTTGATTTCATTTTGTTCTAATGAGAAGAAAAAAATAGTTTAATGGTGATGCATTAGTCAGTACAGGCAGGATTATGCTATAAAACAAACAGCCTCACATATTGCCAGGGCTTATAACAAAAGCTCACTCCTCTCTGTCCCAGTGTGGTTATAAGCAACTCTCCAAGGCAACTAGAGAGTGTGGCAACAAAGTTTAGCTCTTAACTTTAAAAATTTATACGAAGGAAATCTATTAACTCATTATTAGAGCAGAGATTATATACAATAGAATGTCTTGCACTCAAACACGTGTTCACTGTCTCCAAAGTTGTAAACTAGATTCAGGGTACAATAATCAGTAATAGAATGGAGTTCAAACCTTTACAGTTGTGTCTTTTCATTCTAAACACTAGAAAGCGTCCCTACTAAGTTTTTATATGAAAGCACAATTTCATTTCTTATGGCAATAGGCAGTAAAATTTTGCCTTAGAAAAAGTGCAACTATATCTCATACGCTTTTGCAGCGTGGAAAATCTACTCACTCTTTCTTTGCTCAAAATCAACACAGAAACCAGATGATACATTTCATTTCAATCAAGAGTTTCACAGAGCCTCAGAGACACAAACAAGATTTATAGCTCTTTAGACGCGACAGTGTATAAAAACAAAATTACTTCAAAAACTCTATTTTCTTGAAGTAGAATGCAAATCAAATAGGCCCTAATCTACTCAGCCTTTATCTATTGCCACTTGCCATAGTTTCTGGAAATTTAATATGATTATTTAGCATTTATAAAGCACTTTGTATTTGCTCTTTTAAAAAATCACTTTGTCCAGTCATTTTTAATTTACTTCATGAACTCTGACAGGCCAATTGGTCCCATTTTACAGTTGAGGATACTGTGAAGATTTGAAATTCCCATGATATCATAAGGATTTCAGTGCTTGATCTAGTAAGTCTGCTGTCTGAGAATATGAAGCTTCTGCATTTCCTGCCAACACCAGTAAAAAGTTTTGGCAGGAACCTAAACCTTGGACATGCCTTAAACTTTTTTTATTCTAGCCAACTGGTTTCAGTTACTCTCAACTCTTTTTTTTCTTCACTTGATACCTGCTTAAAAAATCATATCTACTGGCAGATACAGCCCCATTGCTTGCATTAGATTAGCAGAGGTTCTGTGTAGATAAAATAATTTGCAAATTGTGCATAATTCACAGAGACTTGGCTGGATTTTTATTCCCCCTCTCCCACTGGTTGGGACTCATGGTGTCACTTGGCGCTGCAGTGTAAAGAGATTCCATGAGACATTAAGATGAAGGTCACAGTCTATTCCAGCACAGGGGCACCATATTACTGCATTTCCTATGGATTACACACATGGTTGTGATGCGCAATTTGTGAATTTATGATCTTTTCACAGTTGATCCTGGACACATATGGATCAGTACAAATCCATTACCGGTACAATTCAGCCACAATAATTGAGAAAACCATTCAAACTATGTGAATAGAAATCCTTATTTCTTCTAAGAAACTTTTGAGGTTCTCCCTGAGAAAAATTTTGCTCTTTCCATACCTAGATTATAGCTCTTTTGTACGTGCAATAACTACTCACAGACTTTTTTGGAAACAGACTTTATTCCTGTGTGTGTCCATCTTACTTTCTCAAATGTAAAGCAAACTAAGGTCATGGTCTTTACTCTTGTATATTTATACACATTTACACATCCTAATACAGAATTTTTGCACATAAGCTTCCAATTAATGTATATTAAATATAATTTAATAACATCAAGATGTCTCCATTTCCTGTAATCAGTAGAACTTTGCTTAGGTGCGATCATATTAAAACTGCTTTGAAGTAATTCTCTGACACATTTCTTTTAAAAACTCTGAATAAGAATTTTTACCAGTACAGAGATAAAAGCGAATCTAAACCTGAGCTTAAAATTAAATAGAAACTAAAAACCATACTTTGCTCATGTTCTCTAGGACCCATTTTGTGTCCTTTTATTTAAGAAGTTTCTCAAGGCTTCCTAGACAGAGTCAGGAACACCCAGTACTGTCACCCTCCTGGAGTACTGAACTCTGCTGGAATTGTAGCATGTGGTATGCTGTGTGACATTTTTTTATTTACATAACTGCTTCTAATAACATAATGTAAACCCCTTGACAGGGGGAGACTACATGTTATCTCTGCAAACCTAGCGCCTCGCATAAAGCAGCATTTATAATGATGCTCAGTATGTTTATAACACATAAGTCATTTAAACTCTGAGTATTAGAGACTGACATAGATAACTTTTAAGTCTACTTAAAGTCTATAACAGAATGCTCATATTTATGGACTAAAACAGATTTTACGAAAGGCAACCATAAAACCAGGTAGTTTTCCTGTATTTGAAACAGGATAAGGAAATCTGATAAAGGAAGGAGACTAGAATAATGACATTTACGTCACAATTCCCAGGAGATTTCAAAGCAAGATCTCTGTAGCAAATATTTACCTATTCCAATAAGGTCCATACGTGCTGCAATCTCTTGCAAGGTTTCTTTGTATTTCTAATAGATGCATGGCGGAATAACATGGAATTTTCTGAAAACTATGGGGTTATGCTGTGTGGATATTATCATAAGCATGGTAATGGCATAAGTATAATAGGTGCAATTTCGAAGATGCCACTAGAGAATCTTTAGGGACCTTCTTTGTCTCCTTTTTTTCATCTCTCATTTGGGCTAGAAGTGATAAATTGAAAAATAACCTAAGCTGCTTCTCAATTTTTTTTCTTCTTCTCATTGGTTACATCCTAGTTTTGTCCCCTGTTTATTCAGAACTGTAAAAGATTGAACTGATGTTTAAGTCTTAATTTAATTAAGTTTTAAATGGCAATCTCCCTACTTCATTTTCTTTTCAATTTGCATCAATAAGCACCTGCCAAAAAATATTCAGAAGCATTTTGATTGAAAATTTGTTTTAGTAATTATCATGTCAACTACAGCCTTCTTGTTTTTCTTTTCTTTATAACTTCTTCTCTACCACAATACTTCCTATATGTTTAATTGTATTTGGTTTTAAGAGATAACATAAATATAAAAAGTGTTTTAGAAGAAAAGGAAACATTATTTCCATTTTAAGACATATTGATTCATAAAAGTAAAAATATGAAAAAGTGCATCTACAGCATTACTTAAATTCTCACTTGCACTTTATCTGGGATGTTTTAATGACCTCATACCAGAGTTGCCCTTACTTTTCCTTCCAAAAGTCCAAAAAAATATCCAGTCCAGTGAAAGAGTTTGTAAGTCCAGCAGGCTATTGCTACTCCCTTTATTTAATAATAAAGAGAAAAAAAATGCTGGCTTTCACTTGAACAATGGTCTCTTGAACACTGTTTAGTTGTGATCTGAGTTATTCAAGCTTGTCCTGAAGTAGTCCGGACTCCCCCATCTCCCACTGAAGTCCTACTGCTCTTCCCTACATATGTGCACCTCAACTTAAGGTGCGGGGTAAAGTCAACCATCTATCTTTGTTTCTGCTTCAAGGCTGCTGAATTCCAATCCTGAATGAATATTTTATTTATTGTCTGCTGGCCTCTCCAGATCCATTCTACCCATCTCTGCTCTGCTGGAAACCAGCTTCCCTGGATTACAGCTGGCCCTCTCTAGAGTGACATATCTCACTACTTTTCACTAACACCCTCTCCTCTAACTCTCTGAGCAGTCCGACCCTCCCCAACCTGTGGCTAGCTCTAGGGTACTTCACCCCTAGGATAATTTACCAATTCACCTTGATTTCTCTGTACCCACCAACATCTTTATAAATGAACCCTTACTGAAGTCTCCTCAGCTACCATACTTGAGTACATGACATTTTTTTCCTCCTATGACCCTGACAATACATGAACACCCTTACACACACACACACACACACACACACACACACACTAGTAAATACATAGAAAAATATACTAAGACATAAGATCACTTACTCTTAGCATTATAATTTTTTCCACTTTTTCAAGCTGAACATGTCTTTTATAAAAAGTAAAAAAGATCAATATGCATAATGAAACACATTCAAAATCATCTTTGTTCAAGATGCTACTACCCAATATTGCTTTTCATCTTAAGTCAATTCCCTGGCCCATTCCACAGTCGGTATTTCTCATCTTTCCTGCATGCCCACACCACCCTACTCTCACTCTTTTCCACTGATGGAGCTTCAGTTTCAATGAAGAAAAACCAGTACAACTGAGGTAAATTCCTCCAATATCTTTTGCTATTACTTCAAAACTCCATAGCTTCAGTAATACTGTCTGTTTTCCTATCTCTAAAAATTCTGAAGCCATTTTTCTTTCCAAGATTGACACCTGCACTTGAACTTAAAACTGTCTACTCTTACACTCCATAGGACTTACTTTCATGAACTATGTCTTTGATCTCTTCAGTCTTTAGTGTTACCCTCTCCACTGATATTTTCTTTATAATTTATAAAAGTCCTTCATTCTCTGCTTTTATTTTTAAGAGAAAAATGCCTATTTTCCATGGTGCTTATCATTCAACCCCTCCTTTACTGTATTCTCTATTTTGTCATCTCATTCTCTTCTCTGAAATTATACTTCTGAAGGCTATAAATGTCTTTGTATTTATTAAATACCAATGGCTTAACCCTCATCTGTGGCATCTGAAAATTTTAAGAATGTTTATTTTATTTTCCTGAATTCTCCTTTTCCTTGGCTTCAATAATATTCCAGTCTACCTTGTACTTTTAATTTTCTTCTGGGGATTCCTTCTTGGATTCCTTCACTGACTCTTCTTCTTTACCTCCCATTTGCTATATTTTTTTTTTTTTTTTTTTTTTTTTCTGGTTTGTCCTCAACTCTAATTTCTTCTTACTTTACAGACTTTGGGTACTTAAACAATATTCTTTGGTTTAGTGACAAGTTATAATTTAGTTCCCTTTTTATCTACATAAATAAGTTCTAAACTATTTCTCGGTGTTTCAATATAGGGAATATGAAATTTGGATAATGCTGTTTTGATGGACTACTTCATTTTACGGCTTCTTTGATGCAGCCTTAAAAGCAACTGTTAAACTTTACCAAGCTAAGTCTGCAGTAGATATCCTTGCTGATTCCCCATCCTAACTCTGACACAAACCCCAAACTCCTCTCCACATTTGAGGTCATTCTCAAGTTTCACCCTTAAGCTCTTCCAAAATTACATATCTCATTATATCACCCTCCTTAAATATACCCAGATGTTCTAATGTTCATCAGAATAAATTCTAAACATCATAGCATGGCCTCCAAAGCAGGTCTATGTCACACAATCTATTTTTCAAAGTTGCCCCTGATTGACTTTTCTGTACCTTATTCTACAGCACTGGTGAGCTATTTGACAGTTGCTGAATACATCGTGCCCTTGTCTGCTTTCTTTTTATGCTGTCCCCTCAGAAAGCTTTTTTTCCCAACCATATGACTAAAAGTCTACTCATTTCTAAAGTCCAACTTAAATATTATTAGTGAGAATCAAATGCTTCCTTTATCCTATGACCATAACATGTTGCTTTGCAGGCACATTCATTGTATGTTCAGAGGCAGCCCTTCATTACAATGTAATTCATGGTTTCTTTGCACTTTAATGAAAAATAAGAACATAATTTTGGGGTCATAGTAGAGCCAAGATCTAAAATGGAGGTGGAGGAAGGGGGGAAAAAAACTAAAAAAAAGTCTAGGACTAATATGCTATTAATTTATTTCACATAAAAAATCATCTTTTTAAGGTATGGTTGTGCTTACAGTTAATTTGAAAATATTCATTCCTTACTTTTAAATAATTACTCAAGAGCTTTTAATTATATTTATTTCTTAAATAGGTTTTTCTAATAATTCTGTTTACCCTTTTGATTTGCTTAGCAAACTACTTCTTCCTATATAATACAATTGTAAACTTCAGAATGGTGTCCCTCTATATTGCACCAAATTCTAAATTAAAAATGTCTAGATAAATGAGGATTTATTATATTTTCTTTTCATTTTTATGATACTGTAATGGTCTTTATAATTATTAATTCTTTTATGCATATGAAATTGCTATCCCATAGGAAGAAGAGAAATATTATTTTCTCCTGGTATAAATGAAGTACAAATGAAGAGAGGGGCATATAGCTTTGAGTAATTTGTTAAGTTCACCCATAAGATAGAGACAAGTCATGAGCCTAGATTTCCAACCTAGGTTATTTGCTTTGCCCCATAAAGGCTGTTTTCATGTTGTGTTCTCGCTTCACAAAATAGCTTTTAGATTTTAAAATATTCCAATTTAACCACTAATTGTACTTATCTTTGCTAATATTTTTAAAGAGAAAATTAACCCACGGTAGAAAATTGCCAAACTCATGCAGTTGCTGGGTTATATAGGGATCACTTTTCCCAGGTGGAAAATGTTTACAAAACAGGCTCTCCTATATTTGGTCCAAAAGTGAAAGACTTTGGTTTTTCAAGCTTGCTTTTTACTTAAAAGCATGTGTGACCCAAGAGAACCTAAAACAGTGTGAGTGGCACATACTTACTTAATCGAGGCTGTTCTATAGGCCTAAGTGTCTGTTAATAGTATTTTAAAACCTAGAAACCCCTGTGCAATAATCTTAATTCCACTCCTCAGCAAGGGTTTATATTTTTCTCAAGAAATGGAGAGTAGCCCACTCATCGCTCCCTATTGTTCAGATTATGTGGAATTTCATTTGCCTTGGTTGACCAGACTTTTAGGATAAGAGTTAATCCTTTAAAGTGGAGGGTTCATTAAAGCTAGCCAAGGGGGACAGCCAAGTAAATTTCAGTACTCTGGGAGTGGAAAGGAAATTGCCAAGAAAATATAATCACCTATAGATTCTCCTACTTGAAAGGCCTGCCCAAGATTTAAAAACTACCCAGTTGGTGGCAACAAGCCCAGAAAAGTGAGGCACCTGATTCCCCTAAGCCAAGAATCTCTGGAATGGGAAAGACAGGTAAGCGATGAAAAAGAGCCTCATTCTAAAAGCACAGATGGGCCCTGCCATCTCCGCCAAATGGCCCGCCAGGTCTGACAAAGGAGACAGGTGATCAAACAGACTAAGACTGAAATGACTGCTCTAAATAGTACTGGAAAGTGTGGCAGAGAAGGGGGGTGGGATGGACAGAAGCAGAAATAGTCAATTTATGAAAAAAATTATTGCCATCTCCACCTGGCAACACGTCCTTTCGACATCTGCCTTCCTAGGGCTCTTGGATTGTCTCAGCCCTGGCAAGAGAAGACCAGGTGCTTAGGCAGATGATAAACTAGTTCCTGCTGGGATGGAGGCTGAGTCGCTGTGCGTTGTCAGCTCCACCCTGATGATTGATGGGGTAGGGGGAAAGTCACCACTCCACTGGCCCAACAGAGTTCTCTCCCTCCCATCAGAGAACCTGTCCTGCAAACAAAAGTGGATGGCATTCAAGAGTTACAAAGGGGTGGGAAAAAAGAGAGGCCACTGAAAATATGGGTGACATTCTGCAACACAGGCCTTTCCCCATAAAAAAGTGATCAGTATATATAGTTCTCTATCTTCCATTTCAATCAGACTCTCTATCTGAGCAAGGTTACATATTTGCTAATTTCTATTTTGTATTCACCTCCTCCCACTTTAATACTCTTCACATTTCTATATATAGGAAACATAACAGGGTAAGTCTTTTTGGAAACAGAACCATGAAATATACCCTCCACCTTATTTAGTCTAATCCACAAGAGAACTGGACAGCTCCATATAGGATTGATGAGTTCAATTTCCCAAGTTTATCTTAGTGAACTAGTTAAAATTCTTATGGGCTGTTCATCTTGTCTTTTTCCCTGAGAGAGAGTGAAAACAATGGCTCTGCTGTAAAGGCTGCTGTTAGGTGTCAATGAGCATAACCTTGTTAACCACAGGTGAAACATCCTTAGACGAATATATAGCCTTTGATCCAGGAGTGCATTATCTAGAATTTTTCCCTAAGCAGACAGAGATGTGCGTAATGATTTATCTATTAGGATATTCATTGATGTATTAGAAACAACTTGAGTTCCCATAGGATATTTATTAGATTAACTATGATATAGTTATATGGCAGGCTTTTAAAAAGATTCAGCCACTAAAAGTGAAACTTTCAAAGACTATTAAATTATTCCTTTATTGGTCAGTATGTTGTAAGTTATGAGGTGATAATAACACTCTCAAATCCTAGTGGCTTACAGAAGGATAGGTAGGTCTGTGTATTGCTCATAGCACATGTCTACAGTGGGATGACTGGGAGTTCTGCTCCAATTTTCCTCTGTGAGAGTCAGCCTACGGACACCCCGCTGGCATGCAAATCCAAACCTCTGGAATCTGTGAACGCCACCTTATGTGAAAAAGGGTCTTCGTTGATGTGATTAAGTCAAGGATCTTGAGATAGAGAGATTGTTTTGAGATTATCCAGGTGGATCCTAAATGTAATTTATACATATCCTTATAAGAGGAAGTAAAGGGAGATTTGTCTAGGGACAGTAGAGAAGGCAGTATAACAGAAGCACAAGGAAGGAAGCGGAATTGGAGAGAGAAGATGCTTCGCTGATGGTCCTGAAGATGAAGGTAGAGGCCATGAGTCACGGAATACAATAATAGATTCTGGAAAAGACAAGGAAAGGAATTCTCTCCTAGAGCCTCCAGAGGAAGCACAACCCCGCCAACATCTTGGTTTTAGGCCTATAATACCCATTTTAAACTTCTGGCCTCCAGAACTGTAAGAGAATAAATCTGTGCTGTTTAAGTCCACTACATTTGTAATGATTTGTTACAGTAGCAATAAAAATCTAATACACGGGCTAACAGAACAGGCACTTTCTTGACCGTTGCAGTTCCCAAGGAAAAAAAACTTTGGTGGGTTATACTCTGCGAATTAAATGTTCTCCTCCAGAAGTCGTACGAGTTACTTCCACTTAAACTTCACTGGCCAAACTAAACTTATAGCCCCACAGGAACTCTAGTGTTTTAAGAATCCAATGTGTACTTGAAATTAGGAGAACTAGAAATATTTAGTGAGCTGCACTAAAAACTATTCACCACATTGAAAATCTGGGTAATATAACATCCAGTGAAAATCGGGTTATAAATCATTGTTATAAAATAACTGTAATTGCTAATATGAGAAAATAAAACAGAAATTTGTTCTTACTCCTATACCCTAAAGTAAATACTTTCCCCCTGGGAAGTGAGACTACAGGTAACTTTTCTTTTTCTTTTTTTTAAATGTCTTCAACAAATATGTATTTTTATACACAGCAAGAGAACACACTCTTCCAAGAAGACTACCAAGCATGTGGAGGGAGAACAGCATACAAACCTAAACCTAATATTTGAAACATACTGTTCATCTGTAAAAAAAGGGAAAGTCAGGAGTTGAAGACTATCACAGTCTGAAGGGTGTGAGAGGAAACTGAAGCCCAAAGAGATTTTAAAAATTTATCTAAAACACAGCAATTATGTAATACTAGAGTCCAGACAAAATCCCAGTCTTTTGCTTGTTAATAAGATTGATGATTTCATATTCTTTTTTATTTCCCTGCCTAACTCAAAATCTGGTGATGATTTTTGGCATAATCTTCATCAGAAGGGAGATGCCTGACTCTTGTAACCTAATTACATCCTGGTAGCAGAAAATCATCTTTTCACTTATGCATTTTAAGCACCTACCTGCAAACCTAATACAAGATGTCTTTCAAATAATGACAATAATTTCAATCAAAAGAACAAAGTGGTGACTTCAGATACGGTGTCCTTCTTGGGAATTCAGGTGTATTCATTTGCTAGAACTTCCATAACAAACTACCACAGACTGGGTAGCTTAAGCAACAGAAATTAATTTTCTCACAATTCTGGAGATTAGAAGCCTGAGATCAAGGTGTGGGCAGGGCTGGCTTCTTCTGAGGCCTCTCTCCTTGGCTTGTAGATGGCCACCTTATTGCTGTGGCCTCACAAAGTCTGTTCTCTGTGCATGTGTGTCTCCTAATCTCTTCCTCTTATACGGACACCAGTCCTACTGGATTAATGCCCACCCTACTACTTTCATTTTAAATTAATTCTCTTTAAAGATCCTATCTCCAAATATAGTCACATTCTGAGACACTGGGGGTTAGGATTTCAACATATAAATTTGGGGGTAAACAATTTAGCCCAGAACATCAGGTTTTTGAGGAACAAGAAGCCTCTTCAAACAAAAGTAATAAAAATTCTACATCTAAAAGAAAAGGTGTTGTCCTGCAGAGCTAAGTATTAACTGGCTTAGCCTTTAAATGCCATTCTTGGAGATCAAAATCTCTGTGGAAGAGTGCAAGAATACACACACACACACACACACACACACACACACACACACACAATTTCAATTTTCAGACATGTTCTGCGGGCCTCTTCTTTAAGAGATCTTCATGCAAGCCCTTGATCTTCCCCATGTCTCTCCTACAACACAGCATTTGCAGAAGGCAGAGGCTTCCAAGAGAATGACAATTTACTTCATTCCCTGCTGTAATACACAGCAAGTGTTAATTACTTTGTTATTTCAATTGATCAAAATGCCCCTAATGCCACAGTGATTCTGGGCACACTTACCAATGTACTATTTCCCCCCCATTTATTTAAAAAGCTCCCCTCAAGTGTCTATTTGTTCAGCCAGAATTCTGTGTTCCAAATTGTTACTGGCTCATTCTTACCAGAGCATGAAGTGAATTTCCAAAGTTGACCCACAGACATGGATTTCTGACACTAACTTCAGTGAGAATACAAGGGGGAGTTAACGTTTATTCTATCACAGGAAAAAATCATATCAGAGGAGTCCCTAGAACTTGTTCCCATACAAATTGGTACCATTTTACCAATTCATGAAAAAAGATGCAAAGCACTTCAATTTTCTAAATGTCCGTTCAAGTGCTTACCACATAGAGCTAATTGGGTCCCCTGGAACTTTCTGTGATTTAAATGTACAAACAATGGTTCACAGGGCCAGCTGCTCAGTGTAGTAGAGAAGGCCATCACTGCTGCTGCTTTTATCTACTGAACAAAATGATTCTGGATTGATATTTTGTCTTCTTTAATCTTGGGGAAGATCAAAAGAAACTGTGAAAATTCTGTTCAGATCCTTTGAATACAAAACAAAGTTCAGATAAAAAACAAGCTGGTCCTGGAAGTAAACAGTCTTGATTTCCCCAGCCTCCCACCTGACTCTGACACCAAGAAGGTCCTGTGTCACTCTGAGCCTTGCCTGTCTTACCTGTCCACTGGTGGTCAGCCACCACCTAATATCTACACAGTGCATTACAGTTAGAAAACAGTGAACATGTGATGCTTATAGCTAATCAGCACTAGAGACAGGAAAGGATTATTAGTACAATTGTTTACACAGGAATATGCCGAGGCTTAGAAATGTGATTCATTCGTGGCTACGAAGAGAAGAGAAATACTCGTTTCCTGAAGGTAGACGGATAGGCCAATGTGCTTTTGATAGCTCCTGCTCCACGATCTACGGTTTCATTAAAAAATAATGCCAACTTTTGGAAAGTTTACAATAACCAGCAAAAAACATTGAAGCCAAATATCATTTACCCACACTAAAGAATCCAAGGATAACATAAATAATTTATCTCTCCAGACAATACAAATCCTATTTTGCTTCTACATAATTTTATTTGAACAAACAAAATAATATGTGTGAAATCATCCACAGTGTCTAGTTTCTATTAGGTACTCAATATATTTTGGCTGAATCTAAAACTATTAAACCTTTTTCTTTTTTTTTTTTCTCATGAGGTTTTTGTGTTTGGTTTTCTTTTTTCTTTTCTCTTTTTTCCCCTCCAGAACTGTTCTCCTTTTTAGCATGCTTCATAACTCATTGCTTGAGGATATATCAGAATACATGAGGATATATAAAAACACTTTTTGGTGAAACTGTTTTCAGGACTAGGACAAGAAATAGCTTCCAGAACTATGTTTAGGACATTCTTCATTCCAAGAAACCTTATTGAATACCTACACAGAAACCTCAGGTTTCAGACTAAGTAAATACTATATGAATGGTGCCTTAGATGAACTATCTGACCAAATCACATTGTTTTTGGCCTATATACTGCTCTGTAATTATTCCTAAGTAGCTTATTTACATGCTTTTTTTGTAAACAATTTTAAGGCAAGATTCATTAATTCCTGTATTTTCCTTTCTTTCCAACTAAAGCATGTGGCAAGGGGCAGTATAAAGAAAGAAAATGGGCTTTAGAGTCACAAGACTTGAATTTGAGTACTAAATCCCCAAATTACTAGATATATGACCATGGGTAACTCATGTAACCACCAAGCCTCTGTTTTTATTTCCAAAAAAATATGGGTGATGATTAAATAATTCACAGGATTTTGACTCATTTGTAATCCAATGAGGCAAATGGATGAAAAATATCTATCATGGTACAAGGACTAGATAAATGTTAGTTACTATGATAAACAAACCGTAATTAGTTCATCTTTAGAACCGTTTATATTCTTTTGGGGGGGGGGCGCAAATATGTATTATATCAAAGCATCTGTTGAAGTCTGATGTGGCCATATGACTCAGTTATGATCAATGAAATGGATAGAAAATGACAGACAGTATTTTTTGGGTCTAACTCATAAAACTATCCCAGACAAGCCTCTATGTCAGGTGGTTAGATTTTAATGCCCAGAGTAACCTTCGAAGCTATGTATTGAAAAATGATAGGCTTCAACAGTCTGGGTACCTGAATAACCACGTAGAACAGAACACACATTTCATCCTAGTAATGAAAGAACTTTCAATAAGCAAGAACTAAACCTCTATTGTGTTAATAAGTTTATATTTTATATATATATAATATGTATACAAATATAAATAAAATATGATCCAGAAGCTAGTATAACCTAACTAATCAAGTATTATTATCAAATGTTAGCCAATATCATTTTCTTCCAATATCTGTGGTTTTCAGCCTTTCTATGTTGGCAGTACATTTTCAAATACTAGACTTCTTAGTAGCACACCTGAAAGAATTAAAGACCCCCCAAAACACACAAGTCAGTAATAATTATAGTATAATCACTCCTGCAGTAAACAATGTCTCAGCATCTATAAAATCACCCAGTTATTGTACTGTTCAGCTGGTCAACCTTCAGCCCTTTACGGTTATTTGTGTGATCCTGGCTACTTCCCTGATCTTGCTATCATATTTGCTCAGGAGGCAATTTACCACACATTCTGGTGACCATGGGAACTGTCTGTTAACTCATATGCAAAGCAAGCTGTACTGAACACATCAGAGTGCCAGATGACCTCTGCAGCTACATGGGTGTTGTGAAAGTTATGCTATAAATATATGGACACTGAGTCATAGAAAAAATATAGTTTTCCTATTAATAAGTTGGCCTCACCCCTGTCCTGATGATACTCACTGAGGGTCCAGGGCCTGGATCCTTTAAGGAAACTCTTATTGATTTGTAAACACATAAGGAATCTGACACGGGACTGGCAGCTCCAACGGTATTGGTTATTTCAAAGCAGTTTGAAAGCTGCAGCAGAGGGGATCAGAGAGGCCCTCCAAATTCATTCCACACCACACTGATCAAAAGATTATATCTAGCACCCTCTCAGCTCTGCCAAGCTGTTTTAGTTTGCAATTGCTTTCATATTTTCTTTGAGCCACTATCTTTTTATCTCTTATCATATTTTTGTGCCTGTCTTTTTTTTTTTTTATCTTGAACATTTAACTTATGGCTCTTAATTCATGTTTATCACTCTAAAATGTCTTATACAGAACCTGAACAAATTAGGGGCTAAACAAAGGTTGTTCTGTTATCTTCTGATGTGAATATAACCAGGTTTGCAACCCCCTGGCACCTGAGCCATGGTTTTCAAAGCACAGTCATATACCTTACCCACCATAACTGTGAAATCAGAGGGGCAAGTTTCCCATTTACAGATGAGGGAACATAAGCTAAGAGGGATCAATCACTTTTTTACTTTTCCATGGCAAATAAGTGGCAGATCTGAAACTAGCTCCATTCCTTTCTAATTTCCAATCTAGTGTTTATTCTGTTGAATCACACACAACAACTGCAACATTCAAGGTGTTCTGGTGATAAGAAGAAGATAGTCTTTATCCTAAAGGGGGCACAATCATATTAATACCTTGAAAAAACATCCTCAAGATTAAAATTGGTCAATAAAAGGGAGATCTAAGGCTTTTGTCCCTAATGACCTATTTGAGTATTTTTGAAAGAGTACTGTTTCTAAATAAACCAAATTTCCTGGAGTAACTTGATCAAACAAATGCAATAGTTGGCCATGATGAGCAGGGCAGCAATGGTTGCTTGAGTCAGAGTCATAACTTTTAATCCAGATGTTTAAGTGAGGCTTAAACATCTGGAATCTGTCTAAAAATGAGACAATTAAGATGGAAGGAGGTCCTAATTGATAGAACTTGGAGTACTGACAAGGTTATAAGAATAGTACAAATAACTCAACAGAGACAACTAGCTAGCTAGCCAAAAAATGTTGGCCCTTCTTTGGGGCCTAAAGCTAGACTACATCTCCAAGTCTTCCTCGCAGTTAGACGTATTCATTTGAATTAAGACCCTCAAATGGGATGTAAGCAAGAATGATATTTTCTCCTTCTAGGCCTGGTCCATAAAAACCCACTGATTGTGAATGTCTGAATTACTGCCACAGGAGTAATCACAAGATGGAAGGGGTTTGGATCCTTGTATGACCACATGGAGGAAACCATTTCTGTCAACCTGACTACTTCCATGTCTGAGTTTCTTTCTTACTTCACCCTAGTGTATCCTAACTAGCACAAGTGACCAACAGAGGTATATAAAGTAGTAATGAAGATAGGAAAAACAAAACTGAGGCAATTATTGGTACGCCCAAGGGATCGTGCCATAGAAAGAAGAATTTTCAAAAGGAAATTGATAGACAAAAATATAACACCATTTCAGGAGATTCCTATGTTATTCATTTATTTGAAGAATCAACTATTACCATTTATCATCTAGACAAGTGGCTGATTTTAAAGACAAAAGAAAACAATTCAAGTTCTATTTTCTTCCCATGTATCTCAATATTTCATCTAAATCTATCTATATTAGAGTCTATAAAGCACTCTCCAAAGGTAATGATCATGACTTCCTCTGACTAATTTGGGAAATTACAAATGATTTATGACACTTACCAAAGGGATAGAATCAGTTAAATTTTGAATTTGATAACATGATATATATTTTCCATATCTACTTTGTTTCAGATATATTCTAGCTAGCTACTTACCTACCTGTTATTGGCTCTGAAATCAGATTACCTGTGTTAAAATCCAGCCATGTCATTCATTAGCTGTATGACTTTGGGTAAGTTGTGTAACTTCTCTGGTTTCTATCTGTTGTGAGGTTAAGTGAGTTGGTGTATGTTGTGGCCATGGAAATACACCACTCAGATCTCTCACTGTAGGGAGTATAACTGTCTGATGGCCCCAGCTGCTGACTTCCTGTATCCACCCGTGTTTGACAAAGGTACTAATGCAGACTCAATGCCTGCAAGACGAGGGACACATTTAATGGACAACTTTGGCTTAAGAACTCCCCTCGTTATGGCTTGAATTTTCTTAGAACTACCCTACAGTTTGACACTCATCTACCTGACCTCCTCCATCACTGTCTAAAGATTCTCCCTGCCTTCTTTGGCTCCCCTGACCTTTATCCTTTACAGCTGTTTTCTCAATAAGTCTCTTTTATGTCTAATCCTATCCTGGAGGACTAGGAGTGACACAGTGCAAGTGAAGGGCTGAGCACACAGAAAGTGCTTGATTTATAGTAACTACTATTATTCATATTCTTTTTATTCATAAAATAGGGGATTCCATAAGCACAATGGCATAGTGGCAGCCTTGGGGGTAGGGAGAACTGAAACTACACATTCAAGATTAGGAAAAAGGAAATCATATATAATGTTAAAAAAAATCCTTGTATCATAGTAGATATTATGATATTGTCACCTAAAAATCATATGGAATATAAAAAGCAACAAAAAACAACATATAAGAACTGATTTATAATCCATGGTTTGGATTAATTTTTAAAAATTTACTTACGTAAATTTAAAATCTTAATTTTAGAGAAGTGGAGAAAAAAGTTTGAAGGATTAAAGCAAAAAAAGTCTAGTAGGGTAAAAGGAGTCAAATATGTGGTGATAGAAAGAAATCTAACTATGGGAGGTATATATATATATGCCTTACAGCTAAATTGTACACCTGAAACTTACTAGATTTCATTAATCAGTGTCACTATAAAAACAAAAAAAAGTCTAGCTTATTGCATATTGAATATTCGAATTTTATAAAATATACACAAGTCAGCTTTTTGTCATATTTTTTATAGGTTATGAAAAAAAGGCAAAAAAAACTATAGTATGAATGAAAAGATATCTTTCTGAATAAACAAAAAGAACCATGATTTTTCATTTGTGAATTGTTAATACCAGACAGTCATTCTCATATTTATTGAAGGTTGACCCCGAGCATGGTCTAATGTTATGTGATTTGGGGGGTAGCTACTGCGGGAGGAATCAAAGGTTTATGATCCCTGCCATTGGGCTACTTAAAGCTTAAATGAATCCGCATGTGTGAATACTTTATTAGTGAACAATAATAAATGGAAACCCACGTACAGAAGTGCTACACAAACTTGGATAAGAAGATAAGTTCAACAAAAACAATAATAGTAATTAGTACTGTTTCTTGATTATCCATCATGTGCCAGCATTTTATGTAAGCTATCCAATTAGATTCTCTCAACAATACTGTAAAGTCTTCTCTATTTTATGGGTGAGAAAACTGAGACACAGGCTAATAAGAGACCCGGAGTTTTAACCTGATTTTCACTGGGGCCAGGGCCTTCGTACTTAACCACGGGGACCCTGAGAGTCCACAGTGGACACTGCCTCTAATATAAACAAATGACTTATCAGGAAGGACACTTTTAAGGGAGACCAATTTTGAGTAGTTAGTGAATGTTGTAGCTTTCTGGAAAACAATAGAGAAAGAAGTATTCCAGGTGTGGGCCAGGGAGGCCAGAGCAAAGACACGCAATGGAAAAAAAGTGAAACGTGAAAAAAAGTGAAGAACGCTTGGCCTGCCACTATGAGGATCTCTGTTTGGGAACTGGGGGGATGAGGTGGCAGGGGTGGAGGGGAGAGGATAAAGGATGAGCAGCCTGAAATGCAGAGGAGGTAGATTTGAAAGCTGCTGTTCCAGGCACTCTGTTCTGGTGATTATAGGTCCTGGTTTAGTTGATTTGGGGGCCTAGAATCCTGGCATGGAGGCAGGAAGGCCTGGATTAGAGGTAAAACTCTGGAAATGGAAGCATGGAGTAAATCAGGGGAAAAACAAGTTTACACAGGAAACAGTGTGCTGGATGACATCATGTAAGGACACAGGAGGAAGGAAATCAGCCCCTATCCCTGATGTGCCCTGCTGCCATGCTGGACAGGGGGACTGCAATACTGGGAAGTCAGGCAATGCTGTCCCTGGACAGAAGCAGTAACAGCAAAACTATAGCTGCTTCTCACGCCTGTCAGACTCTGGATGGTTTCTGCACGGTCCTGCCTGGAAACACGAGGCTGGGCTGGAAGGGCGCACAGGACCCCATCCAGGTGTAGAATCACCTGTGTCAGTGACTCCAGGAAACAAAGGGCTCTCCGCTCAAACCAGAGCTAACCTGAAAGGGACAACTAGGCATCGGAGAAGCCTGTGGGTAGCTGTGCAATCATTCCCCGCCCCATCCTTTCCCACAGCTACAGCTAATCCCCGAGAAAAACGCTGAAGCGGCTGGCTGTCACCTTCTCCCGGGGCACCATTGTTTTTCTGCAACTCAAGTCAGCCCTGGCACTTGCAGCTAACAGTTGGTGGCAAAGCGCGCTGCTGCCACACCACTCGGCTGGCTAATCAGGGCCTATTATTCTGTAGAAAGCCGCACTGATGTGCCTCTTAAAATTTTGCCACTGACACACCTACCATCTGACACCATACAATTAGCCCTGCGCTCTGGGAGCCCATGGTAGCGGCGATGTCACCACATCAGAGAGATCGTTATTTGAGATTCAGAGCCGCCGTGTATGTGCTGGGTTCCTACGCCCTTCTAGGGCAAGGATTGAGGGTGTTAGTCTTTATATTGTCAAAAAGTGTTAATTTTCCCGAGCATTTTCTCTTAAGAAAACTACTGTGCTATATTGTCATCTGATTCATTACGATTTACCCTACTGGGAAATGTCACCCCTTCTCTAGACTGAGAAAATAGCACTTTGCTGAGTATTTCTTTACGTGTTTGACTGCAGAAGAATATATGTTTGGGAAGCTCTGTGACATTTCAGGCCACCAGATAATCATACAGAAACCTCTATGACACCTCCATGTAGTTTACATTCTCATGTTTCATCCCTAGTCCAATGGCTCCCACACACACACTTGCTCACACACAAATACAGACATGCACACGCATACAGATACACAAATAGATATACACAGACAGACATGCTCAAGTATACACTCATATGCACAGGCATACATACAGACATATGCAAATGCACAGACATGCACACACATACACATAGACATGCACACACAGACACACACGGAGAAACACACACAAACCCATGCACAGACATACACACACAGACACACAGACATACACACACAAACAGCCACAGACACAGAAGCACACACACAGTCACATATACAAACACACATAGACACATACACACAGAGACACACACACACACACAGACAAACACAGACATGTACACACAGATACACAGACAAAAACATACAGGCGCACAGGCACACACATTGATACATACAAACACAGACATTCAGAGAGGTAGACACACAATCACACAAACATGTGCACAGACACAGAGGCACACAGTGACACATATTCATGCAGACACATATAGGTACAAAGACACACATGCAGACACAGACACAAAAGCACACATACATTCACACACACACACACTCAGACACACACACTAGACATACGCACTCAGATGCATATACATACAGGCCAGACTCAAATCCAATTCAAAAGAAGACAAACAAGACATCGCTACAAAGGTAAACTTTCAGAGAAAAATGATACTTGAACGCTTCTCAAACATTCCAAGCAGACAAGGAATTAGGTAATAAATACTATGAATGAAATCCTAATGTCAAAGAAATTGGGCCTTGTGATGTACGCCGTGTGTAAATGTAGTTTTGAACGATGAGGACAGAGCATTAAGAACATAGGTTCTTAGAATATTTGATACATAATTGTCAGGGGCATGGAGACCAGGCAGCTGTCAGGAGACCTGGACAAGAGCTTTTCTGAGCTGCCAACAAAAGCCCCCTGCTTCCTCTAGCACTGCATTTTGTTGGGGAGGAAGAGTGTTTGCAGTGCGAATTCACTGGGAAGGGGCTCTGGCAGGAGCCAGCAGGACAGGAAAGGTTTTAGGATAACACTGGTTTTACACCTAGGGAATGAAATAGTTCCTTAGAGACCTAAGCACTTCGATAGCTGTTTTTTGTTATTGCTTTAGTGGTGGTGGGTCCCATCCTTTTCTCTAGTTCAGCTGCTGTTCTGAAACCTGCGACATTTCGTGGGAAGTGCCAAGAGAACAGTTTTTGCTGAACTTCCAGCTGGAACTTTTAGGAATTAAAATGTCCCAATATGCCAGTACTCATGCTATTTCTAGTCATGTTTTGAATCAGATTTGACTAAGAATATAGATTTTCAGATTCTGTCAGGAAGAGAGAGAGAGGGAGAGGGAGAGGGGGAAGAAAAAGACAGGAAAGGAAGTGAGGGAGTGAGGGAGGAGGAAGCAAGTGTTACTTGAACTTTGACGAATTTCCAAATAGTTTACCTATTTGGGGTTGTAGGTGGTGGCTACTGGTCACGTAAAAGGTCTATTGAGTATTTTGCATTATAGAAATATTTAAAACAGACTATTTGCTATTTAAGTGCTGCTACAGAAGTCATACCTTCTGATATCCTTGGCTATCAGTGGTTTACACTTATGTAATAGCATATCTTAAAGCATAGAAAATTTCTTTTTCTTTTATTATATCATAGATTGCCTTAATGTATAGGTAAACAAGGGGTTGAAGAAAATAATTGAATGTGAAGACCTCCAATCAATGTCATCATATCTTCTAAGGAGCTATAACCACAGTGAACTGCTACACCACCTGCTCCAGGCAGACAGATGGAGGCTCTATGGGGGTCACGGCTCCCTTATAAAGAAAGTTGGAGTCACGTGCATGCACAATTTTGGCAGGAAAAAAAAAACAAAAACTAAACCCCAAGGCATTGACACCTAACAGGAGATCATAGTGACTTTGTTAAGAAAGGTCAGCACTCTCAGCTTTTGACCCTCTCTGTTCATCATTTTAGGGTTAGGCAACCACATCCTCCCTTCAGCACATTCGCTAAGAAGAACAGGGTGAGAAATTAGCATTCTCAAAGGCTCTGGCAATCACGCAGGTGGAATACGCTGAGTATGTTGGGAAACAAAAATAAAACACAGAGCACTGCTTCTATTTGAATCCTAATAGCAACCATACAGCAGTGTTAGATTTTGGACGACTGGAGATGGCAGTGATAGCAGTGAAGAGGGGAGGAAGTAACAGCTAGAAAGAGGTTAGATGGGAAAGAAAGAGGCACATTGGTAGAAATTCTAATTTTAGAACAGTGTATGTGTGAGCGATACTATGAAGAGGTTCTGAGGGAGGTATACTTAAAGAAGAAAATCTGTAATTTTAGCTGATTAAAAATATGCTTTCTTCTAGTAAACAAATTAACAAAATTCACATTAAAATGGGACTATAGAAGACGGTACCTTACCTCTTTGTCCTATACAAAGTATAGCTTTATTTTTATATTAATATTTGAGTTTTAAAGATTTTAAAATCTTTTCATTTGCTCTGGAAGCCATATTTTACATTGTTAGAATAATTTTGTTTACATTTTTCATATAAACAATACATTAATCATTCATTCATTCATTCATTTTTCCACTGTGGAGCACTATCTTGCAGGCCATTTAGAATTACTGAGTCTACCAGCTGAATGCCTTGAGCATTCCTCAATCATTGTGACAATCAAAAAGGAAAAACAAACAAAAAAATCCCTCCACTCATTCTCATATATTGTGGAGGAAGAAGAACCAGCCTCAACCTTCCAGGTTGAGAAGTCTTGAAAGAGGTTGTGGATATAAAACAAACAATATCATTTCTAATTCCAAAGAATGAGCAGGCTGGAGGGAAAACATTTACAAGTGTATTCATTTTACGGATGTAATCATTTTACAGATGCCACACAATCCTTTCATTTTTAAGACTTCTATACAATAATGAGTTTTGAGCCCAACCCTTCTCTTCCCTGAGCTCAGCCAGGAGCAGTGCTCACAGCACCTTGGCTGGGGTATGTGCCAGACAGCTGGGGGAGGCAGAGGCCCCTTGTGTAGTAGACTTTGCTGGCCTGGCTGGTTCCATCTGGTGCTGATGGCCTCTGATACAGGGACTATCTTCATGTAGGTAGTGTGTGCGTGTGACTTAGGGGTGTGCTTTTCAACCTCACTCTTTATTTTCATTGCTGAAGAATCCCTCTTCAGAGAAACAGTGCTGATTTCTTCTGGCCCTGCAAGCAGCAAATACTCCTTATCTCTTTTCTGGATTGGGTTTTTTATCATTTTGCTGAGCAGCCATCTGAGTACCCCTATAACCACACTCATCAATTCCTCTGGGCTCCCCCAGGCAGAGCCATAGGAACAAATGAGGCACTCTTACTCACCCTGTGAGGACCAGAGTACTCGATGGGGTGAGGATTCTCCTCTCACCTTTTCCAGATCCAAAATATCATTGTTCTCTGAAACACTGTTCATGAGATAGTAAAGTAAGCCTCTATGTTCAGAAGTCTGTAGACCAGAAAAGAGACCACTCTATGTGTACAAATAAGTCTCCAACTTCCCAAGAATAAAGTAGGGACAGAGAAAAGCAGTACCTTCATGGTGGAGAAACCTGGGTGACAGTACCTTGACCAAGTCACCAAAGTTATCCAAGTCACGTTGATATCAAGCACCCCCAGGTATAATGTGATGAGAGAGATACTTCATCTCTGTCATTCTTCCCCCCAAATGTATAACCCAAGCTAATCATGAGAGAAACAACAGCTAAATCTAAATCAAGGGACATTCTACAAAATATCTGACTACTAATCAAAACTGTCAAGGTCAACACAAATAAGTAAAGACTGAGAAACTGTCATAAGGGACTAAAGAGATATGATGACATGATGCAATGAATAGCCTGGACTGAATCCTGGGACAGAAAAATGGCATCGGTAAAAACTAGTACAATCTGAACAAAATATAGAGTTTAGTTAATAGTTTTGTACCAATGCTGACTTTCTAGTTTTCTTAACTATGCCAAGATAAGGTAAGATGTTTACAGGAAACTAGGTGAGGAGTCTATGAGAACTTGTGCTATCATTGTAACTTTTATGTAAATTTATAATTATTCCAACATAAAAACTCTTTTACAAAATCAAGGAGTGAATGGAACCAAGTTTGGCTCAACAGCAGGGTAATGGCCTTATCAGCAAGGGTTTTATATGTCATATGTGAGACACTTGAAGAATTCTGACTGGAAATGAAACATGGTCAAGTTTTTAATCTAGGAAGATTAAACTGGGGGCAGTGTGGAGGAAAGGACTGATTGGAAGCTGAAAGCAAGAAGCAGGAAGGGTGGTGCGACGGGTTTAAATACAGGGTTTCACAAGAAGGCTATTACAAACATTGGAAAAAGAAATCACATGAGCCTGTGTTGGAATGTGTCTGCTAGAATGTGTGTGTGTGTGTGTGTGTGTGTGTGTGAGTGTGTGCGCGTGTGAAAATGTATATGTGCATGGTCGGCATCAGAACAAAGTTATTTCTTGTCAAATGCTGAAAAGGGCAGTATCTACATTTTATAATAAAAAGGAAACAGATCATTGTTTCTCTTTGGTTGCATTAATTCTAATAGAATCTTTTCAATTATTTTAATGCTTTTTAAAGAAACAGACAAAGAACACCACATCATCTGACTTGAACATAGCATTGTAGATTTGGTATTAAAAAAAAAAAAAAACCTAGATAACTGTCCTCTATCAGCTATTAGCTATGCAATCTTGGTCTAATCACTTCAATAGGACCAGAGTTCTCCATTTTGAAAACAAGAAGATTGAAATAGAATACCTTTGATTTCTAAGATAGTTATCAGAGATGTTGCAATGAAATTACTACCTTTGGAACATTATTGGAAAAGGAGATGATTAATCAGTTTCCTCCCAGGACTAAAGAGAGAATTAGTATTTGCTGAATGCTTACTATTCTAAAAATAATTTTTTATCATTAATGCTTTTTTTTTAATCCTGTGAAGGTAATGGTGGTCTAAACAACATAAAATTACTTCATTAACAAGAATTCATTTCAAACTTTGCTGTCTTATAAAATTCCTATGAATTTCAATATGAAGATTCATGACTTAGGCATTTCTAGGCAGTGAAATTTGTTTTGTAACTATGAAACTGCATTTTTAAAATTGTTCATAAAAATAATTTTAATACTTTAAGACTTCTGGAAAAGAAATCAAGCATGAAAAAATTAGACAGCCTGTTCTGCAATGGATGTTCACTGATTAAAAAGAGCCAAAATGTTGACACAATTTTATAAACGTGCATTAAGTTTTTTGGTGAACTATTACTAATTCAAGTGAGACATTTATTCTGATAAGGTAAAAGTGAACAATTCAGCCCATTTAAGACAATTTCCAAACTCAGAAGTTTGGTATGATCTCACTGGGATCAAATATCAAGTAAATAAAACTTATCCATCATTTAATTTCACCAATTTATTTTTTCCTGAAGGAGGCTGAAACAAACATAGTAATCATGGTGTTTACACTACTATGACATCTATTTTCTATTGCTTCTAGTTCCTAAATTATTTCAGATTAGAGTTTCTTTTGACATTATAAAATAACCTTTTGAAATAAATAGACTGAGTCATATAAATATTTTACTTTTAAAATATATATAGTGGCGTACTAATGAAGTTCTTATTGGCAATTTATATCAATATTTATACAATCAAATTCTTCCCACAACATGTAACACTTGAAGTCACACCAGAAATCTTAGTGTGGATCCTTTCGAACTCATTATCGGCTTCTGCTCAAAATGGCGGATAGGTAAGCGCTGTGCTCGCCTCCTCACACCACCACGTCAAAATTAAAACTGAACTACTGAACCTCCATCACGGGGAGTCACCTGAAGACTAGCTAAACAGAAGTCCTATAATTAAGGACTCACAGAGAAGCCCCCTCAGAGACCGGTATGAGGGGCGGAGACACGGACCGGGTGGTCCCACACCCATGTGTGGGGGTTGAGAACTGGGAAGGATAACTAGGCTGTGCAGGCCCCCCAAAGGAGTAAGGGGTCCCGGCCCCACATTGGGGTCCCCAGCCCAGGGTTCAAGTGCCGAGAAGAGGAGTCCCCACAACTTCTGGCTGTGAAAACCTGTGGAGGTTGCGGCTGACTGAGATGGAGGGCGGCTTGAGAACCAGGGGTCCACCTTAAAGGGCCTGCACGCGGACTTACCACTGACGAACTTGTTCTCATCTCCAGCAGTGTGGGAGCAGCACCGTGAAAGCCACCAGGGACACACGAGGAGGAAGTGAGTTGACTGGCTTCAGGGCGAGGGCTGGAGGGGCGGCTCTGCCTGGGAATACACCATTTTGTTCTTTCGTTGAGCCCTCCCCGACCCAGCACGCATGCGCAGGCGCCCGTGGGCGTCAAGTCTGAATCTCCATCAACCTGGGTAACACTGTTCGCCCTGCCCTGGTGATTCTCTGAGTCCCTGTCCCACCCAACTTGTGGGCCCACCTGAGCCACTTTCAGTGGCTTTTCCATATGAATGACCTGTCTAGGCTTGCGCTACAGATTTTCCTAAAATCTTACAAAGATTCACAAGCCCCAGGCAAGCTGCATCTGTCCTCAGTGTGCCCCATACCTCTTTGGGGCTACAGCTATGCAGCCCCAAGCCTAGCACTAGCTGTAGCCAGCCTCGGTTCTTAGCTTAGCCATTCTCAGGTTCCTCCAAGTCCAACACAAGTGGTAACCACATGTAGATCACTTAGCAACTTATACCAGTGGCCCTAGGCTGGGTAAAAGCAGTGGCTGATCTTGGACTGCGCCAGAGTCCCTTCCAAGAGGCCCCAGAACCAACACACCCAGTGACCAGAGAGTCTCAAAGTGATCAGCTTCGGACCACACCAGAGCACCACCTAACCACCTTCACAGATGACACACCCAAAGAGTGGATTTGGCTGGAACTAGAGCCCCACTAAAGCGACTCCTACTCCGTGGGGTCAGCCCCTGCACAACAGCTCCTCCACTGTAGTCACCCCAGCCATTTCTCATAGACAATTAGCCTGAGAGTAAATCCCACCATTGACGTGCAAACAGAAACCAATGCTCAAATACAACAAGAGGGCACACACAACCCACACAAGGCCACACTTGGAGCATCTGGCTCAGGTGACCAGGGAGAGTGTGTCACTGGGCCCCATAGGACACCTAGCACATAGGGCCACTCTACTTAGACTGAGAGACATAGAAGCTCTACCTAATACATAGAAACAATCACAGGGAGTCAGCCAAAATGAGGAGACAAAGAAACATGTCCCAAATGAAACAAAACAAAACTTTAGAAATGGAACTAAACAAAAAGAAGACAAGGAATCTACTAGTTGTGGAGTTCAAAACACTAGTTATAAGGATGTTCGATAACCTCATGGGAAGAGTAGGTGAATTCAGTGAGAATTTAAAGAGATAGAAAACATAAAAGAGGAGACAGAAAACATAAAAAAGAACCGGTCATAAATGAAGACTACAATAACTGAAAAGAAGTACATATCAGAGGGAACCAACAGTAGATCAAATAAAGCAGAGGATCAAATCAGGGATTTGGAAGACAGGGTAGCAGAAAACTTCCCTCACCTGGTGAAGGAAATAGACATACAAGCACAGAGAGTCTCAAATAAGTTGAACCCAACGAGGCCCACACCAAGCCACATCACAATTAAAGCATTAAAGGTTAAAGACAAAGAGAGAATCTTAAAAGTAGCAGTTAGTTATCTACAAGGGAGCTCCCATAAGCCTGTCAGCTGATTTCTCAACAGAAACTTGTCAGGCCAGAAAGGACTGGCATGAAATATTCAAAGTGATGAAAAGTAAGGACCTGCAACCTAGATTACTCTACCCAGCAAAGCTATCATTTAGAATCAAGGGAGACATGAAGAGCTTCCCAGACAAGAAAAAGCTAAGGTTGTTCATCACCCTCAAACCAGTATTACATATTCTTTAAGAAAACAAAAAAAATATGAATAAAATGATAATAACTAACTACACACCTATTAATAATTACTTTAAATGTAAACAGATTAAATGCTCCAATCAAAAGATATATGGTGGCTGAATGGATAAGAAAATAAGACCTTCACATATGCTGCCTACAAAAGACCCACTTCAGATCAAAAGACACACACAGACTGAAAGTAAAAGAATGGAAAAATATATTTTGTGTGAATAGAAATGAAACAAAAGCTGGATTAGCAATACTTCTATCAGACAAAATAGACTTTAAAACAAAGGCTATAACCAGAGACAAAGAAGGACCCGGTAATCCCAGTTTGGAGTATTTATCTAAAGAAACCAAAACACTAATTTGAAAAAACATATGCACCCCTATATTAATTGCAGTATTATTTACAACAGCCAAGATATGGAAACAACCTAAATGTCCATAGATATATGGTTGAAGAAGAAGTGGTACATACATACAATAGAGTATTACTCAACCATAAAAAAAATGACCTAAAGGATATTATACATAGTAAAATAAGTCAGG
>NW_006431956.1:3682861-3702002 GCF_000325575.1 Pteropus alecto | reverse complement strand
ATATTTCTCATCTATAAAGAATGGAATCTTGCCATTTACAACAACATGGATGGACCTAGAGGGTATTATGCTAAGTGAAATTAGCCATAGAAAGACAAACACGATATGATTTCACTTACATGTGAAATCTAAAAAATAAAATAAACAAAACTGAAACAAAAGAGAAAGGAATTAAAATGTACAAATTGTCAGTTATAAAAACAGTCAGTAGATGTAAAAGTACAGCTTAGGGACTATAGTCAATAATACTGTAATAACTATGCACAGTATAAGAGGTGCCCTAGACTTATCGGGGTGATCACTTCATAAGCTATATGAATGTATAACCACTATGGTGTACACTTGAAACTAATATAATATTGCATGTCAACTATAATTGAAAAATTAAATAAATAAATACATATATATAATTAAAAATATATATACATAATTTTTTAAAGCCCTTATTGTTAGCCCAGGATAGATAAATATATATGATTAAAATTGAGTTTAATTATATTTTAGGGTCATAAAGGAGGCTTTTAAAAGTAACAGAAAGAAAATTTTATAAGATGCATATCATGGTTTTGTAAATAATTTCTACTATCTACGAAATCTGTTAGCGGGAGAGAGTACTTTGGCCTTGCTGCATAAATTATAGTAAATCTACCTCTGATCTGTCAGAAACCACTGAAGCTCATTTTTGCTCAGCATTTATTTGGCTCTGTTTCAATTTATACTTTTATTGAATAGTTTCTTCACTTTTAATTTCATGAAATTTAGAATGTTGAAAGCCCATGTCAAGCATGGAGAGAAAGAAAAATGATGTATGTATGATTATAGACATAACTCAGCAGAACACACTAAAATTTGCACATGATCTGAAACGGGAACTTGATACTTGAATGACTTATTCTGATGGTTTTGGAGCAATATAGAAAGAAATAGACATCTCCAATGGGGCATATCCTCTGACTCTATTTTGAATTAGTATTACATAAATACCCCCATAGTTTCGATTTGTGATAACCCACTGCTTTTACCAGAGCTTTCTGTGCCTTTTTTTAAAAATTGCATTCTGTTCCTTCTGTTAAGCCAATACTTACTTTTTAACTATCTTGAGAATCTTCCAGGTGTTAATCAAACAAGAAGGAAGCTGATGCCTCTATAAGATCCATCTCTACATATCCCCACAGTGTCTTTCAGTCACTGGGACAGCCTTGACTTTTACTTTTTTATCCATGACCCATATGATAAATGCCATCTGAACAATAACAAAAGAGAAAAGAATAAATGGAACACAATATTAAAGAAGCATTTTAAAGACATCTAAGAAGCCCAAGCAACATTTTTCTGTGTTTTCTTTTTTCCAATATAACATTTGAGCTCACAGTCCTTGATCTTCCAGCCTGTTATTTCAGACCACTGAGCCATGTTGCCTCTATGAATAAGTGGACGAAGACTTAGAAATGCCTCTGCAGTGTAAGCTGAGTTTGGAAAATTCATTGTATCTAGAACAAAGGAGCAATGGTGCCTTTCTAATTGATCTTGTTACCACTACTCTTTAAATCTGAGGTCCACTGCTTTCATATTATTGAAAGACTACTCAAAGGCCCACTTCTAATGCTAGTAGAGAGTAAAGATACAGCCGGTTTCAAATAAAAATGTAAAATTTCTGATCTGATTAAAACACATACCCTGAGTGTATAAGAATGTTTTACTTCAAAATTAATGCATGAGTGATCCAAGATTTTTGAATGATTGACAAAGAATGTAACTTGTGAATATGAAAAAAAGAAGAAATTAGCATAAAACAATAGCACTGGTATATAACTGTTTTTAATAAAATATTTGGCAAATATGGGTACATGCTCTTTCCTCTGACAGTCTAGAAATATTGGTTTCTTTAACAGAATAAAGAATATTAACAATCAGACACTGTGGCTTTCTTGACTTTAAAATTAGGGACTCTACCTTCATTGTCAGTATTTTCAAAGGCTACAGTAATGACCCCTATGTACCCATGAACTCTCAGTAAATCAAAGAATCATGTCATAGTTTCGATTCTCTTTACTATTCTCAAAGCATTCCTTAACCCACAAATTGACACTAAAAAGTGTTTATATCTGATTTTGTGAAAAAGAGGAATCACATTCATTCTATGGAAGTACTGATGCTCTACTGATAAACAAAAGTATACTTCAATTAACTAGATTTCATATTTATCTTCACTGTCTATGACAGTACAAACTATAAGGTTAAACATTCAGGAGAAAATAATTTTGTTATCACTTTAAATAGTCACAGTTACAAATAAGCCTGTGATTTACACAGATCAAAAGAGCTTTCTGCATGAAGACAATATTTTAAGTAATAAAGTCTGTATCCTTCATAAGAAGCAGTTATCTAAACTAGGTTTCTGTCAACCAGGTTGACCCCTAAAAGTTCTGGCAACAGTTTAGTAAAGTTTGAGATTTCTTTTTTTCTATTACTGTCTAAAGAAGAGAATATCCAAAAATTAGAATATGCTTTGGTAATTTTTTATGTTTAATGACAGCAGAGAATAAATAAAAGGTTGCAGGGAATTTTTCCTATTAGTAGAACTGTAGTCCCGGAGAGTTTCTCTCTGTGTGTTCCATTCCACAGGTGCTGTCTCCTACTTCGACTTGGAATTAAACATTCAAGTATGAAACAAAGTGGTAAGATTATATACACTTAGAATTATTCAACCGAGTTAATAAAATTTAAAAACTTCATTCACAAACCTTTCAGGAAAAAAGTAAATAGTGATTTTGTTCAGAAGTCATTGCTAGATGAAATAAAACATCACTTCAATTGAAATCACACTTTGAGATAAAATAAAGTGTTAAATATTACACAAATAACAGGTTTATCTAATACCACATGCCAGTTCTACTAGACTGTAATGACACTGAAGATGCAAAACTGCCTGGGCTGCAGTGGTCATCATGGTGTCCTCAATGCTACTCAGCAAGTTTTCTGGTTTTTCTCTTTGTGGACAATAAGATAGAGCTTCCTTGATCCCTTGAGGTTAAGTGACCATGTGACTTGTTTTCACACTGAGATATGGGCATTGATGAATAATTCTCCATCTTCTTCTTCTCGGGTCAGAGCTTGTGCTTGGATGTGTTAATATGGGGGAAGGACATGGAAACACCAAATGGAGGCTGTGCCCTGGAAACTACGCCTGCAATAGGAGACTAAGAGCAAGCAATCAATTTTTACTGTTGTAAGTCACTGAGATTTTAAGGCTGTTCCTTAATACAACATACCTAGCTATTCTCATGGATACATATCTTTTGCCTTAATAAATAATAATAAAAAAAAAAACAGGCTTGGAAGTTTTCTATTATGCAGATCAAACAAATCCCTACGATGTCAACAATACTCAAGAGGAAATGAGATCTCTTTTCATCTTCTAGAATATTACCAAAACTTACTCATGAGGACCCTGATAACAGAGAAATGTGTTTCTTTCTAGTTTATAGAGGCCACAAATCAATTTACTGTTATTATGTCACTAATTTGCCTTTCTAAGACGTCTATGTTTTCTTTTCTCCTCCCGCTCCCTCCTTGTCTCCCTTTGGATATTCTGCCCAGAATTTGACTGGACAAACCTAAAGATATATTGGAGTGTGTTACCATAACTTTGAGATATATATATATATATATATTTCAAACACGAAGAATCATTACAAAAAGACAAAGACAAGAAAAAACTAACAGATTTGCCATATGATAAAGATCTACATAGATAAATTTTAGAACCAAAAGTTTTTTATTTGCAAACAAAAGCTTACAGAAGTCCTATAAAATAAGGAATGCATTTCATTTCTTTTAAAGCTTTGCCTCTATTGTATTTAATCCATACAACACTTGAATGGATAAATATTTCCTGCATTTCTGCAAGTGACGATACTGTGTTTTTCTAACTAGTTCATACTGGTAACAATCGCCAGAGTTGGACTTCAAACTCAAGGCTGACACCAAACCCTTAAGTTATATAAATAGAAACAATCTTCTCAATCCCTGCTCCCTTCCCACAGGATATAGCTATAGTGTGGGCTTAATGAAACCCCTGAGGGCTTCTAAATAACCTTTGAAAATTAATGAGCTTATAGAAATTTACATTTCAATAATTCACATTCAATTTGAGAGCTCATTCCACTACACCCCATGAATAAAATCTTAGGTTAATGAACCTAAATATCCTGTCACCAATGGGTCAAACAGGTTCACAGATGGCTCAATGGGAAACTCTATCGTGTAATCGTCATTTTCCACGTTGTTCGTAACATCAAAAATGGATTTTTTTCAGTAGTCAGATGAAAGTTATTTTGTGATGCATTATCATTTAAAATAGTCAGTAGTGTGTTTTAATATCAATAGCTCTGCTCCAGGTAGGAGAGCTGAGGCCAGTATGCAGATCCATCAAACGCTGCACTATTTACATTGGCTCCACCAAAGTCAGGTGGACGAGCAATAAATGCATTCCCCAAGAAGCTTTCAAGAATGCATCTGTATTTAATGCTTTTATTATTAACCTCAATTTTCCCCTTCCTAATTTCAACTACTATCTGCAGGAATAGTCTAAGAGGTGGCAGCTATTGACAGCAGGTCAGGAGACAAAGTAGTGGATTTCCCTATGATATTCAACCAGAAAGTATTAAAATACATTATAAAATACCATCTATGTTAAACAGCTTGCTGACAGCCACAACTCTGTTCAGCAGTATATCAGTAGTATATCTACACACTCATCTAATTAAAATATTGCTGGCACAGATTGGAGGGCTGATAGCTATGACATACAAAACCCTTCAGGTTGACACAGAATTTTCCTTCATTTGTTCAAAATATATTTGAGCACATGTTATGTCAGATATGATAGACAGTGAACACTGGAAATATAGTAATATGTCAATTAAAAACCTTTTTACATTGTAGGGGAGAAAAAATAATAAATTATTACAAAGCAATAGCTGGGTCAACTGCTATGTGTATATATATATATATTTTAAAAGAGCACATGTGTACAATAAGGAGAGAGAAATGTGAGGTGCCTAGTAGAGGCATACAAGTTTTTGCACAGGAAGTTACGATTGAGTTGGATCTTAATGAGCAAAAGTTTTCCAAGTAGAAAAGTTGAAGAAAATCAGGCAAAACTGCATGTGCAAACCAAAGTGGTATTATGATATGTGTGTTTGAAGTATGTTTAAAAAATAAATTGGGCCATTTATTAACGGTGTCCTAACACATGTTTTAGAGTCACTGAAACCGACTTTAGTTTTTTTTCCCCCGCTTCTGAATACTTTAGTTGTATATATTTTTTTAATTTAACAAACAAGGATATTCTCCTGAAAATACGCCCAGAACGATCAGGGCATTAACATTTATATATCACTACCATCTAATCCTCAGAGCCCCTTCAAATTTTGTCAGTGCCGTTTACGGTGAATGGACCAGGATCATGGGCTGCATTTAGTTGTCATTCTTTTTAGATTCCTGCGATCTGGATCAGCTTCTTGGTCTTTCCTTCATTCCTGTGACTTTCACACTTCCGAAGGCTATAGGATGGTTATGGAGTAGCATGTTTCTCAGCTAGGTCCTGTTTGATGTCTCTATGACTACAGACAGGTTATACATCTTTGACGGAAATTTCACTTATGTTATATGGTTCTTCTCATTGTAGCTTATCATGTGGCTCACGTGATTTTGATTTGTCCCTAAATTGGCAATGTTAACTTGGATCACTTCATTTAGGTGGCATCTACCAAGCTTTTCTACTATAGTTACTTTTTCATTCCTACATAATTAATAAATATTTTATAGGAAAGTATATTTGTAGATATGTATATTTCCCATTCTTTACAAATTTTAATTTGTTCCCAGAATCCTATTTTATGCAGTTTTATTTAATAAGTTATAATTTCTTATTAATTACTTTGACGCTCCAACAAGTGGAAAACACAAGCTGGCACCTGTGTCCTTTTATTAGTTCCTGTCATTCTTTGAGAACATACCTCCATAGTTTTAGAAACAAGATATTCTAATATCATCTTACAATTTTCCTTCCCCATACTTGGGATCAACCTGGTACCTCTGAGACAATGTTATACATTAACCAAGATCCAAGCATGAGGTTTGCTCATTGCTATTGGAGTGTTGCTGCTCCTAGATTCTTTCAGTGGACAGAGCTAGGAAACATGTGAATATATCTGTGTATGTATATGCATGTGTACATGCCTACATACATTTACATTTTGATTCTTTATGTACACGTGCATGTTGACTTCACACTAGCATCTCTAACTCCGATTCAGCATAACAGAGCTCACTCTTTTTTTCCCCCTTTCTCTACTTGTAATTCTGAGATTGATAAGCATGACTCTCATCACCCTTATTTACTTATTCGATTAATCTTTCTGTGTATCCCAATTATATTTTTGCCATCGAGCCTGCCCACACCAACACCCTCCTTACCTTACTCTTGCCCTGACACCCTGCATGAGCCAGCACTACCCAAGAGTATGAAGTCTTCCTCACGATGCTCGGACTCAGAAACACAGGGCCAGGCTGGTACTGGATTAAAAAAGAAAAAAAAAGCCCCTCCCACCCTTTTTACATCTCTGTGGTGGGCAGAGTTCCCCAAGGGCACCTTCCTTACTTTGTTCTTGGTCAGGTAGCAGGTTGCCCTCCCACTCAGCCCTGCATAGGCTTCTTCCTCACTTCGTCTTGGCTCATCTATCTCCCCCTAGCCCAACGCCTTGCGTGGATGCCTTCCTCCCTCATCTGTCTGGATTCTGACATCGCACTGCTCCCAGAAGCCCTCACTTGCTGTCTCCAACACCCTCTTGGAGTCACTTGGCTCCCTCGCCCTGCCCACCCTTCTTCAGCACCCCTTGCCCCAAGGTATCTTAGCCATCCTGGGTTCCACCTAATGGATTTAGGAGTAAATTTTCAAAAAGAGAAGAACTGGTAAATGGGAAGGGGCAGGGGAAAAGTACAAGCTATCAAAGTTTTTGCATGGAGGAAATGATACAATGGATTTGAGTCTGAGAGATGCATTGGGAAACTAATGGAGATGGTTCTGATGCCACAGGGCTAGTGAGGTCGTTATGGGAAATTTGCTTTACTGTCATACATCAAACTATAGGTGTCTGAAATATGACTAAAAGTAGGATTTTAAAAAAAGAAAAACAAAAACATTTTTGAGGAGGAAAGAAACTGATTATCAATTAGGCAATATGGAGGTAAGGTAAATTAAGGAGTCATACTGACATGGAGTTTTAGCTCCAGTTTAGGAACTGGCAGAAGGTGACATTCAATCATTTGAGATTTTCTTTCTCCCAAATAATCCATTCTTTCCTCATTTTTAATGCTTAAGGCGGTCTGGCCTCTAACCTTCCTAACACTGTTCTTTTAAATCTAGGCTCTTTAAAGACTCACACCATCAAGTGTACTTCTTAAATTTTAGTATATCCTATAATTTCCTCACTTCTCCAAATCACTAAATATCCCCCCAATGTCTATCTTCTCAAATAATGCAATCTTATAAAACTTACCAGATCTTTCATTTTGTTCTTAGGGTCCTTATCTTTTGTCATATTATTTTTTCTTCAGTATCAAAGTAAATGATAAAACATCTACAATAACAATCTTGACAAAAGTGCATGTCTGCCTGACTTTATAGTACCGTCAGAAATATGAATTACCAGTAGATCATGATACCAATAGAAAGCAGGGAAAGTAACACTGCTAAAGAGTTATTTAAATTGCAGCAGAGTCAGCAACCATGAACTTGCATGTTATTCAAGCTACTAAACTAAGCATTTCTCTGTGAGAAAATGGCCTCTATACAATTAAAAATGGCTGGAGTGAACATCAAAGAATAAAACAGGAAACAAAAAAAGAGACCCTGTTTTGTAATCAAAGTTTTAAAACATTCAAGGCAAAGCAACCTTGTTTGAATTCTGGAAGTTGAAGTCTATATCGCCAATTTCTTTTTCATTTCTTGTTCCCGCTCCCATATCCATTAGTTATTATCACCAGAGGCGCAGGCTAAACCTCTCAGTCATGGATGACTCCTCTTCACTGGAAGTAATAAGACACACTCAATTCCTTCCCCAGAGATGGAGCCTTAAAAAAAATCAGTTAATACATTTTTGACAGGGGAATCTATAGTATCTAGGGAAACTTGGGAAAAAGAAATTGAGTATTTGAAACTTCTTGGGCTATAACTTTGGCCTGAAATATTAGTAGACATCTTTTTATATTGCTTTATCATTCCCTGTTTTATTTTCAATTTTCTTCTGTTTATTTTTGATTTCCTAAGCTCCATTATAGTACCTAACATATATAAAATTCTGGGGTTTTTTTTATGTTTCATTTTGGATAGATTCATTTATGTCTTCAAATTTAAGTCTTTTCTTTCCTAGTGTCTAATATTTTATTAATCTCTCCAAGTATATTTGTTTATCTCAGATGTTGCATTTTGTTTATAAAAGTTAAATTTAATTCTGTATAATAAATTCCATTTTCTATTTGATAAAAATCAATCTTTATCTTTATAAACAAAATTTAATTATATTATCTATTTTAATGTTCTTGTCTACTAATCTCATCATTTATGCTATTCCTGTGTCAGTTTAAAAAAATGCTTTTTTAGAACAGGTTTTGATTTAAAAAATAACTGAGCAAAAAGTATTGATGAATTATTATTAACTAAATTCCACATTCCCATTAGAGTTCACTCTTGTATTGTACAATCTATGAGTTTTGACAAATGTATAGTGACAAGAATTCACCATTAGATTGTTGTAGATAATAGTTTCACTGCCCTAAAAACTCCCTGTGCCCTATATATTCACCATTCCCTCTCTCTCCAAATACTACTGTTAACTCCTGATCTTTTTATTGTTACTGTAGTTTTATCTTTTGTAGAATATCATAGATTTAGAATGATACAATATGTAGCTTCTCAGATTGGCTTCTTTCACTTAGAAATTTGCACTTAAGTGCCCCCCATGTCTCTTCATGGCTGGATAGCTCATTTCTTTTTAACCCTGAATAATATTACATTGAGTGGATATATCAGTTTGCTTATCCATTCACCTACTGAAGGGCATCTTGGTTGCCTCCAAGTTTTGGCAACTATGAATAAAGCTGCTATAAACATTCAAGTGCATGTTTGTGTGTGTACATAAGTTTTCAACTCATCTGGGTAAACACCAAGGAACATGACTGACATCTTGTATACAAACATGTTTAGGTTTCTGAGAAACTGCCAAACCTTCTTCCAAAGTGGTTGTACCATTTTGCATCTCTACCCACAATGAATGAGAGTTCCTGTTGCTCCAAATCCTCACCTGCATTTGCTTTTGTCAATGTTTTAGATTTTAGTCATTCTAATAGTTGTGTAGTCGTACTTCATTGTTCTTTTCATGTGTAATTCCTGATGGCATAAGCCATTGAGCAGCTTTTCAGATGTTTCTTTGGCATCTGCACATGTTTGGTGATGTGTTTATGTATTTGTACTGAGGTTTTACCCATTTTTCAATTGAGTTGTTTTTCTTATTGTTGAATTTTAGGAGGTTTATTTTATTTTATTTTGGGTACCAGTACTTTATGAGATACATGTTTTGCAAAGATTTTCTCCCAGTCTGAGGCTTGCATTTTCATTCTTTTAACAATTATTTTATACAGAATGAAAGATTTAAATTTTAATGAAGTCCAACTTATGAATATTTTCTTTTATGGCTTCTGTTCTTGGTATTGTACCTAAAAAGTCATTACCAAACCTAAAGTCACCTAAATTTTCTCCTATGTGTTCTTCTAGGAGTTTTATAGTTTTCTGTCTTCATTTAGGTATGTGTCATATTTTGAACTAATTTTTGTGAAAAGCTATGAGTTCTGTGTCTATGTTAATTTTTTTTTTTTACATGGGGATATCTAGTTGTTCCAGCAATATTTGTTGAAAAGACTATCCTTCTCCAATGAATTGCCTTTGCTCTTCAATCCAACATCAGTCAACTATATTTGTGTGGCTCTATATCTGAGTTCTCTGTTCTGTTCCACTAAAATATATGTGTGTTCTTTTGCCATACAACAGTGTCTTGATAACTGTAGTACTGTAGTAAGTCTTTTAAATCAGATAGAGTTGGTCCTCTGACTTTGTTCTCCATCAACAATATCATGGCTATTCTGGGAAAACTGCATTTACACATAAACTTTAGAAGCAATTTGTAGATATTCACAAAATAACTTGCTGAAATTTTTATTGGGATTTTTATTGAAATAATTCAAGTTGTAAGGAATTGATATCTTAATAATATTGAGTGTTCCTATCCAAAAACATGAAATATATCTAGTTATTTCATCTTCTTTGATTTATTTCATCAGAGTTTTGTGGTTTTCTTCATATAAATCTTGCACATATTTTGTAAGATTTGTACCTAAGCAAATCATTTTTAGATGCTAATATAAAAGATATAGTGTTTCTAATTTCAAATTTCAAATTTCATCATCAGTATATCAGTTGCCTTGTATATTTTAACTTCATATCCTGAAAATTTGTTTTAATTACTTATTAGTTCTAAGAGGGTTTTTGTTGTTAATTCTTCAGGATTTTCTACATAGACAGTCATCTCATCTACAAACAAAGTTTGTTATATTTCTTTCTTCTCCATCTGTGTACCTTTTATATCTTATTGTCTTCTCGCACTAGCTAGGAATCCAGTATGATTTTCAATAGGTGAGAGAGAACATTCTTTCCTTGTTCCTGATAGTAGCAGGAAAGCATCTACTTTCTCACTATTAAGTTTGATGTTAGCTGTAGGTTTTTTGTATACGTTCTTTATCAAGTTGAAGAAATTGCAACTATTCTTAGTTTGCTGAGAGGTTCTATCATAAATGAGTGTTGAGTTTTGTCAAATGCTTTTTTCTTGTATTTTTTGATATCATGATTTTTCTCTAGCCTGTTAATGTGATAGATTTTATTGATTTTCAAATGTTGAACCAGTTTTGCATACCTGAAATAAATTCTACTTGGTTATGGTGCATAATTCATTTTGTGCATTATTAAATTTACATCTATGTTCATGAGAGATATTGTTCTATAGTTTTTCTTTTTCAATGTCTCTATCTGGTTATGGTACTAGGACTATGATGGTCTTATGCAACAATTTAGGAAGCATTTCTTCAGCTTTTATTTTCTGTAACAGATTGTAGAGAACTGCCATAATTATTTCCTTAAATATTTGGTAGGATTCCCCAGTGAACCCATGTAAGCTCAGCACTTTCTATCTGGGAAGGTTATTAATTATTGATTCAATTTCTTTAATAGATAAAAGCCTATTCAGGTGGCCTTTGTCTTCTAGTGTGAGTTTTTGCAGACTATCTTTTCAAAGAATTTGTCTCTTTTATCTAGATTATCAATTTATGGTCATAGAGTTGTTCACAATATTACTCTATTATCCTTTTAGTGTCCATGGAGTCATTAGTGACGGTTTTTCTTTTTTGATATTAGTAATTTGTGCCCTCTGTCTCTGTCTCTTAGTAATCACAGCTGCAAGTTTATCAACTTCATTGTCTTTTTAAAGAACCAGATTATGGATTTACTAATTTTCTCTATTGCTTGTTTTTAACTTCATTGATTTCTACCTTATTTTATTATTATTATTATTATTATTTCTTTTCTTCTGCTTACTTTGTATTCAATGTGTTATTCTTTTTTAGTTCCTTAAGGTGCAAGCTTGGGTTATCGATTTTAGATTTTTCTTCCTTTCTAATATATATATTCATTGGTATAAATTTCCATCTAAGGATTGCTTTTGCAATATAACAGAAATCTGATATTTTACTCACATTTTCATTTGGTTCAAAATATTTTTAAATTTCTCTTGAAGTTGGTTGTTTAACCTTCAAATATTTTGGAATTTCCAGCTATCTTTTTGTTATTGATTTTTAGCTTAATTCCATTGTTACCTGAGAGCAAACCTTTATGAATTCTATACTCTTACCCTTTTTAAGCTATGTTTTACATCCCAGAACACAGTCTATTTTAGTTAATGTTTAATGCAACTTTGAGAAGAAAGCGTATTCTGCTGTTGTTGGGTGTACTAGTCTCTAGATGTCCATCATATCCAGTTGATTGATGGCATTACTGAGTTCAACTGTGTCCTTACTAATTCTCTGTCTACTAGATATGTCAATTATTGATAGAGGCATGTTAGAGTCTCCGATTACAATAGAGGATTCATCAAGCTCTCCTTACAGTGCTATCAATTTTAGCCTTACATATTTTGATGCTCTCGTTAGGCACGTACACATTAAAGTTTCTTGGAGAGAGATGGCTCCTTTTTCACTATGGAATACCCTTCATTTTTCTGATAATTTCCTTGCTCTGAGTTGGCTTTGTCTGAAACTAATGTAGCTACTCTAGCTTTCTTTTGATTAGTGTCAGCACAGCATTTAATTCTCTATTTTAAATCTGTGTCTTTTTATTTAAAGTGTATTATTGTAGACAACATATAGCTGAGATTTTTTAATTTTAATCCATTCTCTGAAAATCTGTCTTTTAATTGTATTTAGACTTCATATTTAAAGTGATTATTGATATAGTTGAGTTTATTTTACCATGTGTATTAATGTTTTCTATTCCTTGTCCTTGTTCTTTCTTTTCATGTTTTTGTTTCCATTCTTTTTCTACCTTCTTTGGTTTTAATAGAGCATTTTTTATGCTACTATTCTATCTTCTCTCTTAGCATGTCACTTATACTTCTTTAAAAATATGTTAGAGGTAGCCTTAGTGTTTGCAATATACAGTTACAACTAATCTAAGTCTACTTTCAAATAACACTGTACCATTTCATAGGTAGCACAAGTAATTGAATATTCCCAATTTCTTCCTTCTATAACTTCCTTCTATAAGTCGTTCACTTCACTTACCCATTAGCTAAAAACACTGAATATATTGTTATTGTTATTGTTATTTTGAACAGGAATTCCTGTTAGATCAACAGGATTAAGATAATTAAAGATTGTATTTTACTTTTATTTATTCTTTCTCTAACGCTCTTCTTTGTTTTATATAGAGCTGAGTCTTTGACATACATCAAATCCTTTTCTCTGAAGAACTTCTTTTCACATTTCTTGCAAAGTAGGTCACTTGGTGACAAAATCCTGCAATTTTTGTTTCAGAAAGTATTTCTCCTTCATTTATGAAAAATGATTTCATCAGATACAGAATTTAAGCTTGGTGGTTTTTTTTCTCAACACTAAATATTTTCACTCCATTCTCTTGCTTTTTGAATTCTGAAGAGAAGTCCAGTGCAATTAATTCTTCTCCTTGCTTTTCAAAAGGTACAGTTCCTCCCTCCCTATAGTTTCTCTCAAGATTTTCTTTTTTACTTTTTAGATTTTTGTGCAGGTCAAATATACCTATGTGTATATTTTTTGGCATTTATCCTATTTGAAGTTTTCTCAGTTTCTTGGATCTGCATTTTGATATTTGCCATTAATACTGGAGAGTTCTCAGCCATTATTTCTTCAAATATTTCTTCTGCTCCTTTCTTCTCCTTCTGGTATTTCCCCTTCATATAGATACCTTTTGTAATTGTCTCACAGTTCTCGAATACTCCGTTACATCTATTTATTTTTTTAATTTTATAGAATAACTGACAAATTAAATTGTGTATGTTTAAAGTGTACAACACAATAACATGATAATACATATACACTGTAGAATGATTACCAAAATCAAGATAATTAACACATCCATAAACTTTCATAGTCAACATCTTTAAATAATATTTTTCTTCTTCTTCTTCTTCTTCTTCTTCTTCTTCTTCTTCTTCTTCTTCTTCTTCTTCTTCACTTCTTCTTCTTCTTCTTCTTCTTATTATTATTATTATTATTATTATTATTATTATTATTTTGGTGTGGAGAGAATGCCTAAGCTCTACTCTCAGGAACTTTCAAGAATACAATACTGTATAATTAACTATAGTCTCTATGCTGTACATTAGATCCTCAGAACTTCTTTTTCTTACAACTGAAAATTTGTATTAGTTGGCTTATATTACCCCACTCCCCCTTCCCCAAGGCCTTCAGGTCCTGGCAAACATCATTCTATTTTGTTTCTAAAAAACTGGCATTTTTTTTTGTTTCTGTTTTTGTTTTTTTTTTAAGATTTCACATATAACTGATGACCCACAGGACATGTCTTTCTTTTTCTGGCTTAGCTCACTTAGCAAAATGCCCTCCAGATCCATCCATGCAGTCACAAATGGTAGGGTTTCCTTCTTCTTATGGCTATTTAATATTTTAAATATTTTCTGTCTTTGTATTTCAATTTTGGAACTTTCTGTTCACCTCTCTTCAAGTTCACTGATCCTTTCCTCAGTTGTTTGCAGTTTATTAATGTGTCCATCAAAGGCAGTCTTCATTTATGCGATGGTGTTGATACTGTCTTAAAGTCTCCATCTGTCTGCTCTCCTTACTCATCTAATCTTGCATGTCATTTATTTTTTCTATTAGATGACTTAGCATATTAATCAGAGTTATTGTGAAATCTTGTTCGAGTACTCGCAGGATGTCTGCCACTTCTGAATCTGGTTCTGATGCTTGTTCTGTCTCTTTAAATGGTGGGGTTTTTTTTTTTTTATCTTTAATATGCTTTGTAATTTTGTGTGTGTGTGTGTGTGTGTGTGTGTGTGTGTGTGTAAAACTGGACATGATGTTCTGGGTAAAAGGCATCTGGTACTGAATCTTGTCAGCTTCTTTTACTGGACTTCTGCTCTAGTAAACTGTAATTCTATGTTTTCACCTGTCTTTCCAATTTGGAGGAAGAAACTTGCCCAGTGACTTCAGTTCTCTAATGAATCTAAGAAGACGTGTTGATTGTCAGTTTAGCTTTTTTCTCATTTTGAGGATTATAGTAACTTCCAAGCTCATTACATGTTGAACCAGAAAAACTCTGCTTTAGTTTTTACTTATTTATTTTTCTCTTCATTATGTCATACATTTTTGCTTCCCTGCATGCTTGATAATTTTTGAATAGATGACTAGCATTGAGGATTTTTCATTATTAAGTTCTGGATAATCAAGTATTAAACAAAAAAAATCTTGAATTTTGTCCTGTCAAGCTGGTAAGTTATGTAGAAATAGCTTGATCTTTTTGATGTTTGCTTTTAAACTTTACCAGGTGATTCAGAGAATTAGTCTAAGGCTAATTTTGCCTCACTACTGAGTCACTACTTTAAGTACTCTGATTCACTAGGCATTATGTTTTATTTTCTTTTTTTTTTTTTAATCTTGTAGTCCAGTGTATTCTAGTTTTGTGAAGAACCTTTCAGATGGTTCTTATCCAATCCTAAGATAGTTTCCTTGCAAACATATACTGATTACTGCTTATTTGAACAATCCTCTGCTGACCTCTTGAGTTTAGGACAATCCTACAGCTCTCTCCTCCCAACGAAGCTTTGCAATCTCGAGTTGCCTTGGCCAACCTGAGCTCCCAATTTTATGGCTTCATTTCAGGGAAGGTGCCGAGATCTGCTTGGGTTCCCTTTCTCTGTTTTGATTGATTCCTGTAAACTCTCTTCAGGCTGTAAGCTCACCTCATTTCTTCCCTTCTCTCAAGAATCATTCATTCTAATAATTTTATTAATGTTTCTCTTTAAGGAACATGACACTTTGCTTCTACCATCTCAATTTATCATCTTTTTAATGATTTTTCTTGCCCTATAGTGCTGGATAGATTTTTCCAGTACAATGCTGACAACCAATGAAGATAGCAGATATCCTTTTATTATCCAGTTTTTATAAGACTGCCTCTAATGTTTCACTATTAAGCATGATGTTTATTGTATACTTTTGCTATTGATCATTACCAATTTAAGCAATTCCCTTTCTATTCTATATTTGCTAAGAAATTTTAAAATGTGAGTTGAGTTTTATAAACATGTATTAATGGTCATATAGTTTTATTCCTTCAGTATCGCAATATTAAACACTTCCAGTATTCCTTTGATTAACCCTACCTAATCATAATATAGTGATATTATCATTCATATAATGCTGATGGTAGACAAGTATTTCATCATTCTTATCTCTGTATACTACATTATACCTATCAAAATGCCATGCAAATCATGGATGTCGAAGTAATTTTAATGAATTCAATCCATTTGAATTAAAGTTATTTGAAATCTCTGAAGTAGCACTTAAATTTCAAAACAATGTTTCAAGCTCTCTCAATTCCTATTCTCTATCTTACTTAATTACAGTCTAGAGTATCCACCATATGTCATATAGGAAAAAAAAAAAGGAACATTTTGAATAAAGGAAGTTAAAAGGAGGTAAATATTGTTCATGAAATCACTGAAGCACATATAAGAAGGCATCTTGGTTGCTAAGTTTTGCCAGTTGCTAAGTTTTGAATCAACAAATGTAATGGTCAGTTGTTTGGGCCTAAATAAGAATGACTACAACTATGGTGCATTTCATCAGTTTCACTGGTCTTCCTGTATGGGGCTGCATGATGGGGTTTTTAAGCACTTAACTTTTACATAATCACATGACTGCTTTAACAAGAGTTCAAATACACACATATACCATAAGTTTTCGAGAATAAGTAATTCATTGTGGTGCAACATCTTATATACAAGCTTGAAAGCCAAAATGTGTCCTGGTTGATCTCTTTCTGCTTTGCTGATTTTTGTATCCTAGATGGATTCTTCTTTCTTTAATTAGCACCACTTTGTTCCTGAACAATAAAACCTTTCTACATTCTTGACTAATTAATGAAAAGCACTGAGTGTGGTAGGGTGGAGGCTGTGATGGAGGGTGAGAGTGAAAAATACTACAGAAAATGAAACAGATAGCTGAAGAAACCAAGCCTTTAAATGTTTAGGAAGCCTAGCCTCTAAGCTTGAGCTGAACTCGAAAAGTGATGGAGAAAATCAGTTGGAATATAGCATGTTTAAAAAATTAACACATTGTTAAAATATTTAAATAAAAGTTCTCTTTACAGAGCATGAGCGAGAAGCATAATTTACAAAGCACTATGATATATAATAGAATTTATTGAAGACTTACTCCTTAACAAGCTCTGTTTTCAATGCTACCTGATTCACCTTAACGATCACCCAAATATTGTGATCAGTAGGTAGCACTGCTCATATTTTACCAATTAAAAAAAAAATGAAAATAGAGAAATTTAAGTGGCTTGTCCATAATCACAAAGATAGGTGACTGAACTGTGAATAAAGATCAGTCTTATTCTAATACACAAACACATAATTGCTGAAATAAATTCTTAGACATATTATTGGCAATACAAAATTTAAAAAACTATGTTTGACAGGTGTATTCTTTGGTTCCCAGAGGCTTAAAGAATTTTATAGTGAAGATGCATATAATTTTAGCCATTTAAAAACCATTCCTAGTTTTGTGTCCCTAGTGCTATGGGTCTTGCCATTTTAAAGCTGGTTTTACACAATAGCAGCTTAAATCTACGGCTCTTACAATAACTTTGCCTCCCTTTGTGCTGATTGTGGATGCCCCGTTGGCATTTCCTTTTTGTTCTTCAATCTACAAAGGTCAACATACTGAGATGACTGTTAGAGATCCGTAGCTCACCCTTCATTCTGCAATGAATCATTTTCTATGTGTGATTGTTCACATTTTTATTAAGGGAACTTTATTTCTTGTAGCTGCATATAAATTTTTTTCCCTTTCATTCCTATGTACTTAAAATGCTTTAGTATAAAATCACACATTTTTCCACTTGCTTCATGTAATTTTTCTTTTTGAATCATTCTACTTGCACCCACTTGTCTTCCACATATAATTCAAGCTTCTTAAGCTTACCTTTGGTAATTTACTTCAGTTACTAATTTATTTCTGTAAACTCTTTTTTTCATTTTTCCATCTAGTCTATCACTTTAGTGCTTCTTTATTTTTGCCTCCAATTTTCCCTTCATGCCCTTTGTGTCCCCTGGTCTTTTACACAATATCCTCTAAATTCCTTTTGGAAATAGAATCATTAGTAAAGTTCTAACTAGCTTAAAGCCTAAAAAAATCAAAATCTCTCTTCTCCCTGTGTTTTCCTGCTTAGTGTGAGACATTTTAAAAATGTAAATATAGTTGTCCAAAAATGTATGCCCTTGTATCTGAACAGATTCAGTTTAACACTGTGTGTGTGTGTGCGCGTGCACACGCATGTGTGTATGTGTATGGGTGCATGCGCGCCCATGCACATAATAAAGACCTGTAATTTCTAATTTTTAATTCTGTTTCTATAAAAATCTTGTCTATAACCCAAAAAAACCGAAAAGCTAAGTGGTATTTTATATAATATAATAATAAGTTCCGTTCATACAGATCAATGGGTTCTTGTTTGATAAATAGGAAGAAGCCAGATAGAGAGAGCTCTAGCAGAAGAGCTGAAACACAGAAATAATTAGCTTGGTCTATGCTGTACAATGCATTCAGTTTAACAAAAAGTAAAACAGGGCTATGAAAATAAAAACAATACTGGGCTGTCATAAGTGTCATAAAAAAATGAATAAACTGATGTAACCATTTAGAAGAGGGAAGAATCCCAAACAGGGAAAGTTTTATGTAGGTGGTAATACTTGGGTGGTACAATACTTAGGTGATACAAGAAGAAATGATGGTCAGATTCTGATTGGCAGAGCAAGCATGCAGTATAAAAGCATGATACAGGTATAAAGCCTGGGAAATATGGGCTATATTTAGAGGACAGCAATGAAGCCATATTCATTGGCATATATAGTATTTCAGTGTTGGAAGTAAATCAGAAAGAGTGAGACAAAACCATAGAATAAGAGGCCTTAAACCAGAGACTGAATTTCTCCTTTTAATTTTTAAATCATAGCTGTGAAGTTTAAAATTGTTTGAAAATTTGAATAAAGATTTATTGTATCTTGTGCCATTTCTTCTTCTTCTGCCATTAAAAGAAAGGAAGGACAGTTAACAAGAATCCAGAAAGTGTCAGCAAGTTTTAACTGGCAGGGGAAATGGAAGCCAATCTTTTTGACATGTTCAGGTCTGAGAACAGATCGACAAGAGAAACTGACACATATATGAATTGTGCGTTTTGTGGCCAGGGACA
>NW_006431956.1:3669688-3682834 GCF_000325575.1 Pteropus alecto | reverse complement strand
AGAGAATGTTTATAAAAGATGATCTGTAGGAAGAGAAGGGAGACTGTCTTTCAATCTGAGTTCAGGCTCACTTTTGCACTTTCATAATTTAGAACAGAAAATAGAAAAGAATCTTAAATGACATGTGTATATGACTGTGTAATATTGTTATGCATTCATGTGTGTTTATGATTTACCAATTGAGATTACTCAACTATGCACCACTGTGACTTTGTCACCACCTGGTGACAGGTTGCAAAAATTTTTGGTTTGTTTATTAAGTGTTTATTTTTAAAATTGTGTGTGAAACTGTAAAACAACATCACATATACGACAATGGAATCTGAAATCTGTGGACCAGGTGTTTCTGTTACCAATGGAACATGAAGGAAGAGGGAACATAATTTAATATGATATCCTTTCTGCATTCTGTGATTCAATTTTCCATCGTTAAATTCTCTCCTGCTGGTAAAAATTTGCAAGGCAGAAATCAGGGTTAGAGTGAAGCAGAAGGTGTTATTTTTTTTCTTATAAATAATTAATAATCAATTTGTAAAGATAAGGTCTATATATAAAAGATAAAATAATGCAGACCAGAGTGACACCAAAAATAACTGATTTTTGCTGAAAAGAGAAAGATATGATTGGCACAGTGAAGTAAAGATTCACAGGGCGGGTGAGACAAGTTGGCATTTGAAAGAGCAAGACTTAGATAAGCTTAGGCCATTTCAAGGAACTTGGATGATAAACACATGAATGTAGAGGTGGCCTTTTGCAAATAAGGCAAATGTGAGATAACTGAGCAAGCTGGGTAAGTATGGCTATTTTCCATTATGGAGGGAAAAGAGTTCACATGAATAGCCCTCCAATGCATGTAAATTATTATAAAACAGATAATTTTTTAATATTTGTTTTCATATTTCCTCTGTCAAATACAGTATTGTATATTTATTAGCTAATTATACAATATTTGTTAAATTTAAGAAGGAAGATATTCAGGGAAACAATGAAGAAGAATAAATGAGATAGATGATATTTACAGGGTCTGGAATAGCAAAATGAAAACTGTTGACTCACCTATCCTTTCCTTCTCAAGGATAAAAAATCTTGGCTTTGGTAATAAAGACAGAAGTGATGGTTAGGCCTTTATTCAAATTTTTAATAGCTATTAATTAGCACTAATTAGATAATGCCATTTTGATGGCTAAAAAGTTACTTTCGATCCTCCATTATTTATATGTTCGCTGACATATGCGATTGTGTCAATAATGGTTTGCAGAAATACCTTACACATTCCCCATATATGATTTGAAGACCATGTGATTTGATGCCACCAGAAGAGAGTCATCCATAAAGAGAACTTTCATAAAAAGTATAGTGGGTTTGCATGAATACTTTAGGATCAAGGGTGAATATAGTTAAGTCTTCACTCAAAAATCCTGCAAGTCAGAAGGCAAGTAGCTTTTCCTGCTCTCTCTTCTTTAAAGTTTCATGCTACAATAAGGTATGCCGGGAGAGGCTGGAAATAGCAAATAGGACTTTGCAAGCATTCTCACAAAAGTACTAATGCCTCATTTTAAGGTCACAAATAATTAAGTTTTACTTTTGTAGTTTAAATTTTATCAAAGAGTAATACTTATTGCGGAGGACACTCAAATATAATTCCTTGGTGACCAGAGCATTTTATTTGCTTTTATTTAGAATTGAAATGCTGCTGCTGCATCTCAGAGCAGTCAGCCCTGCCAGTCAGCCTGATACCCCGTCTGGGAGGGCTCTGCTGGACCTTCTTAGCAGAGCTTTGCAGGAAGATATAATTATGTTTGACCCTCTCACCTACCCATTCTTTCTCAGAGGTGGAGAGGATGAAGAAAGAAGCAATTCATGCATTTTATGTACACTACATATGGGCATGTGGCATTCTTCCGGAGGAAAGATATTCTGCTAATCAGTCCCCTGGTTTCCAGAACACCAAACTTCCAAGCTAAACAACATGATTTTTTTCTGGCGTTTTTATTTTCACCATAACAATGGAAAAATAATTCAAACCACAAAGGGAGGAAAAGCCTGCTGTTTAGAACATAAATTTGCCCTTCACTAGAATGTTCCTGCACACTCATTACTTGTACGCTGAGGATTTGAAAGCCTTTATTAAGCTTAATTCACTGTACCTCAAACCATTTAATTGAGGCATAGTAGCTTATTTTAAAATCCAAAGACAAGTTCAATCCTTATTCTTTTAAAAGTATTCTTCCATCGTGACATAAAATAGGAAAAGGCAGCCTTTCGACATACTAAGTTGGATTCTTAGAGTTATTTTGTGCATTATGCTTCAAATCAGAACAAACTGTCTCATAAAATATAACCTTTCACAGAAAATAATTAGGAGGAATAATACAATTGTCTACAATTATTATCTTTTGATGGTAAAACCAATAAATAACAGACTTCAAAACTAAATAGAAATACCATGGGGGGCATTTTCTTTGGCATTTCCTACAAATCTACCACCTCTACTAAACGTGAGAAATAATCAAGATCTGGTTTTAGACATTGGATGTGAGACATTAAAAGTCACATATAATGAAGAATTTCATTTTTTTAAGTATAAATGTCCTTTGTGTGAGTCACGGTTATCGCCAAGACAGGACAGTAATAGTTTTGAATGAACAGTAATTAAACTAAAGGTAGCTGAGAGCCTAACAGAGAGTGATTGTTGGACACTCTAAATATGCAGGACAAGTCGAAAAAAATGTAGGGTCTTCATAAGTTTGCCTTTCCAGGTCTCTCCCAGGATGAAACACTGCGAATAAAAATGAGGCTTTGACTAATAATATAAATGGCAATATCCTTCTAGATTATTATTAATTTAATTCACATGCAAATTTTAGCTCATAATTAATGAGAAAAGGGAAAATGTGTAACAGTGGTTAGTATGGATAAAGAAATTTCTCTTTCCCATTGAGAATGATACATTGGGTATACGACGCAAAAAACATGTTATTTGAATAAATGTAGAGCCGATGCCTTCACTTGTTTTAAAATTGATTATTAATTGTTTACTTACATTTATGGGAGGAAAGATTTTCCAGAGAGCTCTGGGTATAATTTTTTAAACTGAGATTCTATTATACAACTTTAGTTTCATAAATAAATTTAAAACAATTATAAGAAGCAAAGATAATTGTGGAAGAATCTTAAAAAGCATAAATTGGACAATATAATAAGAGGAAAATGGAATTTTTTATAACGTTAATATATGAAACAAAAAACCTGTCTCCATATATAGGTAGTAATTAAAAACTTGATGAATTGTTAATGAAAATACCCTCTATTTTTTAAGACTATATTATCTAGTAATCCTAACTATATTTTTTAATGTATAAGAATGAGTTATCCTATTATCAAAAGCATATTTCACCCTATAAACAAATTCATCTACAGTGTCTGCTTTGTCACAATTATCATGAAAATGGATTAATAAAAATGTCCTCTTTTAACAGTAAGTAAATGGAAACTAAATGAGCTAAATGTAATATAAAAACTCTGTGTGTTGTGATTATGCATAAATCTAACAAGAATAACAAACTACTAATTCAGCGTCTTGTCTGATGAACTTTCCTGAGTTCTTCTAACGTATTCTTCTGTATCTACATAGTACTTGCCTTTTAGCCTGTCATCTCTTCACTTCTGTTGATACACAGCTAAAGATTCAGATTTTTCTTTATTTCTAGAACTAATTTGGCCCTCGATGAAGGGAATACAAAGAATTTAACCTTACAGTGGGAACTGTCCACCAAAGTTTTCAACACAGTTCTTGCTAGATTGACTCCAAGTCAATTGTGTTTTGACCTTCATTTAATACTTTTTGAATTTCCTTGCAAGTGATAACCATGACCTAGAAGTAATGTCGCTGCTTCTTCACTGCTTCTTCACTGCTTCCCTGGTCCTTTCAAAGTCCGAAATCTGAGCTGGATCTCTGCTACATGCTGCCAATTCTCTGATTGGCTTCGCCTGTGCAATGCAAGGACAGTTCACTATCGCTCATGCTGTTCAGCTCTGACACAAATGTGCCCACTGAGCCTCCACCTGTTATCTTCACTCACCATTCCTCAAACACCACACATTTTTCTCCTCTTTGGTACTAATACTATTTTTACAGCAGTGCATGTCTGTGAATCTCAGTGGGCCTTTCTTGTCTCTGAATGTCAATCATTGTTAATTTGGCACATACATCTTGTTCAAATAGCTGTACTAATGGCTAATATCATTATGAAATATGGCCAAAAACTGAAAACAACATTATGACTGTCTCTGAATAAATACTTTGACCAATTTGGTTTCAACAGCAATTACCAAGAATAGCTTATGCCATATTATTTAGAGCATCAGGAGCTTAATATTCAACATGTTCTTAGCTTTTCTTTCAGCAACAATGTACTTAGCATTAATAATTTGGATGACATTTATTAAAAAAAGTCAAGACACTGAATCATTACAGAGAAGCTGTGTTTTAAGTGTACTTTTCTGAATTTTGGATGAAGTAAAAGACTTTAAATCAGACAGTGTTAAACTTTTCAATTATTCTAATGTAGTATGTTAATGAAGAAGCTCAGTTTTCATTACATCCATATTAAAATCACACTCCTTTTGTGAGATCTATGGATGCAGCTCCAGTATCTATGAATGCTACATTGTTAATGGATTAAAGTTTAACTAAGGAAAAAAAGAAAAAAATAACCTACACTACCATCGAATAATGGTATATGTGTTTCTTGGAGCCAGAAAGAATGTTTTAGGAGATGACTGAGAAGGATGTAATATCAAAATATTCCTAGTGAAGAATGTATTTTTGTTTATGACTACATGTGTTTATACGTATGTGATCATGCTTATACAAAATAACCTGATAAAACTTCAATTACAAAGCAAAGAGAAATTCGGAATAAATATAACATTCATTAAGATGCATATTAAACTCCCATGAAATTAATGGAAATGTGGGGTTACAAAGTTGAAAGCAGAGTAGTAAAATGGGTTAATAAAGAGGTTTTCATGCGAAGATTCCTCTTCTTGATAAACAAAGAGTTAGAGATTTTATGGCCATGGGCAACAAAAGATGAGCACTTGATCCTAGCTGAGGCAGAGGTGACATTTAGATCTCCCCCAAATCCAGGGTTTTGATGGCTATATCCTCAATGAAAACACAGACTAGAAAAGCTGCCCACCAGTGCAGCAGATAAAGACAACAGGGAAACACAATTAGCTTGGCCTGATCTCTTGGTGGGAATAAAATGGTCTGTCTTAAAAAACTGTGGTCTTAGACCTGCCATCAAAAAAAGTTTGGGTTTCAATCTGTGTTACCTGCAAGTTATAGGAAAACTTGGGCTAGAAATTAACATTAAAAAGTGGTTTAAAAAAAAAAAGGTAGTTCCAGCCTGACTTAACTGGTAGAGCAAATGAAAACTTTTCATAAGGGAAACACATTCAATCCAAACCTTGGAGTTAGAAAAAACGAATCTCACATGAGAAACAACATGATTATACTCCAATAACCTCATATATGTAAACATTAAAGATAATAAGTAAATGTTAAATAACACAGACATAAATTATAAGAGAAAGAAAATCAAGCCGCTTATTAAAAGACCAACATTGTTTTAAAAAAAGACAGAAAGAAATAAAAATTATAGTCGATATAATTAAAACCTCAGTGGATAGTTATATAATAGACCTAAAATATTTTTTAAAAATAATGACCTACAAAAAGAAATCTGATGAAACTATGTAGAATACATATAAGTAACAAAGTTCTAGTAGATAGAGAAAAAATGTAGAATTACTAAAGGAACAGGAACGCTTCTATTCATTGAAACTGTGGACTGTCTAGTGGCATAATCGTATACATCTATAATAAGCTCAGATTACAGCTTTAAAGCTGTTCAGTAAAGTTTTCAGTATAAGGTGTCAAGACACTGATAGTATTAAATCTGATATCCACGTTAGTTCTTGAAGTGATGTTTAGCCTCCAGAGATATCTGCTAATTATTAATTATCAATTATCAATTCAATTTTAATATGTATAGCCAAGATTTTAGACACACACCTAAAAGGAGGAGAAAAGAGAATATATAAGAAGGGAAAGACCATTTCTTAGGACTTGGGGTCATTATTCGACCTACGAGGTTAACCTGCAAAGCCTCTCTGTCTTGAGACCTTGCTGAATATGCCCCTGAATACAGAACTCGCAAGTAGCTATGTTTAGTCTATCACAGTATTAATGCTGTTTTATTTTTTCACCAATAAGTAGAGCAAATACGTGTTTTTATTTATCATAATGGCAGCAATGCTGAAGTAGCAAATCTCATTTTGCTACTGTAATTTCTTTATTTAAAAAGGAAGAAAATAAACTCGTGAAAACAAAAGAACATTATCATATACTTCTTTGGCATAAATTACAAATTCCTCAGAGGTAAAGCCCCATAGACTTACAAGGAAAAAAAACAGGATATAAGTCATTTTTTATGAATCTGTGATAAATATGTTTTCTTTTGGCCCAGTTATTCACTTAGACATACATATCTATGCATTCCTCTATTTTAACTTATTCCATTAGATTAGTGTAGGTATTTCCCAAAAATACAGTCTGAAGGCTAATGTATTGAATTTGGAGTGCGATCACGACTTTCATATTGACACTTAAAATTGAGCTTAATTTCTGAGGAAAATCTTCATTACAATGAAACATCTTGACAGCCCCCAATCCACCCACCCATGTTTAGCCAAAGTAATGCCATGTGCCTCATTACTGTGCACAAGCAAAGTGTCCACTGCCTTTTGTCTTAGATTTATTGAGGTATAACTGACAAATAAAATGGTAAGATATTTAATGTGTACAATGTGATGATATGATATCCATATACATTGTGAAAGTATTCCTCTGATTAATATGTTCATCACTTCACGTATTTACCTTTTGTGTGTGTGTGGTGAGAATAGTTGAGTTCTGCTCTCAGTAAATTTTAATTACACGATTTAGTATTATCAACTATAGCTACCATGTTATATATTAGATCCTCAGACCTTGTCCATCTTATAATTAAAAGACTATTCCCTTTGACTGGCCTCTCCCTACTTCACCACTCCCCCAAAATTTTCTCCTGTGCCTCTTTGCAGTCAATCTCTTCCCTGCCACCAACTTCCCAGGGCAAGCCCCAGGATATCGTCAATCTGTTTTCTGTTTCCTTAGTTTGTCTTTTTCCAGAATGTCTTATAAATGAAATCATACAACAGTTGTACAACATTTTGAATTTGGCTTATCTTAAAATAATGCATTTGAAATTTATTCCTATTACTAAATTTATTGGTAGTTCATTCATTTTTATTGAATAGTATTTCATTATATGGATGTATTATTTACTGGTTCATGAACATTTTGGGTTGCTTCTATTTGGGGGCACCTATGAATTAAGCCATTCCAAATACCGGCTTGCATGTTTTTATGTGGATATATGTTTTTATTTCTCGTAGGTAAATATCTAGTACTGGAATTGCTGGGCCAGAAAGTGACAATATGTTTAATTTTATAAGAAACTGTCTACTATTTTCTACAGTGGCTGTATAATTTTCTATTCCCACCAGAAGTCTGTGAGGATTCTGCTTGATTTTCATCTTCACCAATACTTGATATTGTCAATTTTCTTTTTAAGCCATTCAGGTAATTCTAATAGGTGTGCACTGCAAACAGATTTTTGAAGATTATGTCTTAAAGAAAATTACAAGAAAGCAAAATCTTATCAATAAATGTGTGTTCTGATGAGGCATGTGCTGTTGAGTTAGTTTATTTTAATATAATTGCAAAAGATGATAAAGAAGTGGCAATGAAATGTGACATATAGGTTATTATTGGATAGTATTGGATTAGCATTTACATAAAAGGAGAAGAAAAAATTGGAGATTATTTGTACTTTAGTAGAGCTATAAAAGTCTGTGTGTTCCATAGTGAACTTGGTTGCACTTTAAAATGACACTCAATTTAAAAACAAGAAGAAAGAAGTAATTAATTCCTTTGAAACTTTTACTTAAAATCATTTTGTGAGTTATTACTGGTAATAGTAATAATAGTAGTAATCACATATATAAACAATGAAAATATTTTCCAGGAAAAAGAGTGATACTAAAATCGACTCTAGAACAAACTAGCAAGAGTGCCAAATATGATAATTTACATTTACCCATCTGTTTTACATCTATTAACTGGATCTATAACTACCATATATATACATTTCCTAGGATGGTATTATATTTATGTCAAAATGCTTAGTTTTTAATAGCTTTTATTTCAAACTGCTTATTGAGATTATTGGCATGAACTACAGATGCAAATAAAGTGAAAAGTTTAATTCCCTATATGAGCCTGAATATAATAGAATAAAATTCCACTTGCATACAACAAAACTTTATTGAATGGCCACAGAATGTGCTCTTAATTCTGACCAGGCATCTTGTAAACTTTGCGAATACTGTTCCATCTGAACCCCGCCCCACCCCGCAAAAAAAAAACAACAACAAAAAAAACCAAACAAACCAAACACACACACACACACACACACACACACACACACACACACACACACAAAACCACCCTGGATTAATTTGCATGAAGGTCAGGCTTATAGGCAATAATGAAAAAAAATTTTTAAATAATGATTTTTAAAGGTGAACTTGGGAATGAGTTTGAGAGAGCAGAGGCAGAAAACAAAAAGTCAAGTAAGAAATACAAATTGCCAGAGTTAGGTTTTTAAGTCTCAGTTAAACACCAGCTAGATCAAGAGAAGTAAAGGAATGTTTAGGCTTCTGGCTCAAAGGCTTAATAATCAGCAAAAAAAGTACTAGAAGAGCAAAGAAGGCCTGGAGATCCCAAATCTGATTCTGAGTAGCTGAGTATCCAGTAACGGAATTTGAAAATATCAGTCATGTGACACTGGGCAAGTTATGAAAATATTCAATCCTCAATGTCTTATTTTGGCAATAGGGTAATGCTGGCCTCATAAATGTGAGTTAGGATTAGGAGGTATTCCCTCGGCTTCCATCTCAGAAGAGACTGCAGAGAACTGGTAGAATTTCTTCCTTAAACATTTTGTAGAATCCACCAGTGAACCCTCTTGGGCTTCTTGCTTTCTGTTCTGGGAAGTTATTATTTATTAGTTCAATTTCTTTGTTAGGTATAGGCCTATTTAGATTGTCTACTTGTGTGATTTTTGCCAGACTGTGTGTTTCAAGGAATGGTCTATTTCATCTAGATTATCAAATTTGTGGGCATGGAGTTATTTCTAACATTCCTTTTTTATTCTTTTGAAGTCCATGGGATCTTTTGTGATGTCCCTTCCATAATTTCTGACATGAGTAATGTGTGTCTTTTTACTATTTTCCTTAGTTTGCTTGGCTAAAGAGAGGCTTATTGATTTTATTGGTCTTTTCATAGAAACAACTTTTGATTCTGTTGATTTTCTCTACTGATTTCATTGATTTCTACTCTAAGTTCTGGGAAAAAAATGCTATAAATAAATTATTTAAATACTGGTTTCACTCCACTTTCTCCATTCTATGTGTATCAGTTATGATCCTTCCACAAAGCAGAACAAATATATCCAGAGAGGGAGAGAGATTTGTTTTAAGGAACTGACTTATGCAATTGCAGGGACTGGCAACTCAGAAATTTATAGGGCAGGGTAGCAGGCTGGAAATTCAGGTAAGGGTTGCTGCTGTAATCCTGAGTCTGAAATCGATAGGGTAAAACAACAGTTTAAAAACTCAGGTAGAATTTCTTTGTTACAGTCTTGAGGTAGAATTCCTTCTTTCCTGGGAAACCTGTTTTTTTTTTTCCCTTAAAGGCCTTCAAGTGACTGGATGAGGCCCGCCCACGTTATGGAAGTAATATGCTTTCCTTAAAGTCATCTGATCATGAATGTTACCACATCTACAGAAGACCTTCACAACAATATCTAGTCTGATGTTCGACAAAATAATTGGACACTACAGCCTAGCCAGTTGACACATAAAATTAACCATCACACTCTATACAAACCCAATAAAAATGTTTAAGAACATCTTGATCTAATCTACATAGAAATTGATTACTCTATCATATTTCTGATCTCATTTTATTTCTGCTGAATTTTGTGTGAATCTTCCAATTCATGAATACTCTTTGGCATATAGTTTTATGCTATCTAATATTTAATTTCAAAGACTATGCTTTTCATTTTTAATACATGAATAGATTTTTTAAAGTATCTCCTGGTTCTTAAAAGTTCTGTTTTTGTTCCATGATATTTGTTTATTTTTAAGGGGAAATACTATCATTTTATATATCGTTTCATTTATCACCTTGAGCATTAAAATCCTATTTAATTTTAAAGTTTTTTTCAAATTCTGTAAACTAAATACTATATCAAAAATTAAACCTATACCTGTGGTTAATTCTGTGATGTCATTTCTTAGTTTTTTTCCTCCATATATTTTAAATTTGGGTTAAAAATTCATTTTAAGTGGAAAACTTTATATTTTGAATTTTTTTTTTCACTATTCCCTTTCTTATCAAAAATTTTGGATATTTCCTCCATGTGATAGCTTGTAGACCCCAGGCAAGAACTAGGTTCAGGGATCCTTCTCTGCCATGATGTTGGGATGTTTACAAACCTATTCACAGAGTAGATGCTATTTTGTCTCATCTTCTTGTCATCAGAATCCATCTTTGTCTCCTGGTCTACCTAGGCCCAGAGTTTGCTATGAAGTCATAGATCCATGCGGTGACAGTTATTCCAACCTTTCTTGTATATTGTCCAGGACTACTCTAATCTCTAGCTTTTAAGTGTAGGTCTTCATTTTGTTAGGCCATCTTGTATGAAACACTCAGGCTTTGTTCTCTGGAGCCAAGCTCTGGGATGCCAACGCCTGCCATTCTTATAGTTCTCAGTTTTCTGCAATCTTTGCATTCACAGAAATGCCATTTTGTTTATGAGGCTAGAGATACCCTCTTGACTATTCTATTTAGATCATAGCTATTATTCTATATTTATTTCATTTGGGAGTCTATGTCAAAGTATAAATTTATTATGCCTTATTTATAAGAAATATTTTTTGCTGATTCATTAATCTCATGACATTCTCTATCTCTAGAAATTTTGTAAGCTTAAACATTGATCAAAATTACTTTGCCACAAATTCACAGATATTCCTCTTTATGGTTACCTCTCTAACACCCATGTGTCCTTCAGAAATAATCTATTATGAATAAAAGAATTGTAACTGCCACACTAGATGGCAATGACCCTCTGATTCCTTTAGAAAATACTCCTTGGGGGACAGGGAGAAGAAAAAGCCCCAATTTCTAAATGTAGCAATTTTGAAACACCATCCAGCTTGTTAAAATGGGATCATAGCATTGCTATTCATTTTCCAGACTTGTAACTTTTATTGTTATCACCCTCATTAAATAGCATATAATTGAGTGTTCCTTTGGTATTTGGCACAGTTCTAGGTGTTTTCATATTTAACTAAGGAATTAATGAACGGTGGAAGCAAATCAGTACATGAGGTTTTTATCTTTCCAACGAATAGCCAAAATACACCCAGGATACCTTTTTGGAATTTAGATAGGCCAATACAATATAAATTATTGTCAGCTCCATCACCTCTGTGGTAATCACTACAGCCCTATAACAGTGTATTTTATAATGCTGGATTGAATAATTAATTGAATAATTAATTCAACAAATGAATAAAGTAGCTGAGCACCTACTTTAGGATAAGCACTCTACTAGATGGAGAGAGAAATTACTCAATATCAATATCTCTGATCTATGTCTCTTTGCAATCGCTCCTGATATTATGCCTAGCTTTTGTTTTGCTTAGTGGATGTTTGTTGAAATCAACAAGTGAATGAATCAATACATGAATAAAATTGAATGCCTTTGGAGGAGAAAAGTGATACAATTATAATATGTAGTTTTGTTCTTTTAATACAATATATTTACCCCTTAAATTTTTAGCATAAATTCATAACATGCCCAAATCACTACTTGGAGAGCCATTCAAGTAGAAAGGCTGGCATCGGCCCATGAAGTACACTGGAAATAGACTTTTATTGTGCCAACCAGCTGAGATCTCAGACTTGATCTGTTACAACTGCTAGTGATTCTTTAATGAATTAACTCTTTTCTCATGAACAAGTCCACCTGACAGTGTAAGAAATGAACCATATGATCTCTTCATTATTATATGTAGATATACTATCATCGCATAGTTTAGTAAATAAGGATTAACATATTTGTATGTTTACATTTTTTTCCTATTTTCTTATAACAAATACCCACCAGAGATTGAATTCCATATAGTATTCAAAGGAAGGGTGCAAAAAGAGAAATTGACAATTGTACCAAATTACATGTACTGGTTATTTTGTGTTTTATTTTTCTTTTTAAAAAATTAAAAGGAAGCATTACTAATAGCTCTGACATATGGAAAATTATGATATTATAAGTCTTTGCCACCAAAAACAAATCTGAGAACATTTTGCTCCATCCAATTACCCGTCATCTCTACAAAACCGGTCAGTGACTGAAAGGAAACTTCAAGGCAAAGCCCTTACAGTTCATTACACCCAGTATGGTGTTCCTTGTCTCTGTTTTTGCTCATACTATTTCTTCTCTCTGGAATGATCCTAACTGCTTTTTCACTTGGTTACTAACTCTTCATTTTGCCTCAGACACCACTTTCTCAAAGGCTGACCCTCCAAAGTTGAGCTAAGTGACTTTTGTATATTGAAATTATCTTTTTCTGTCTCCTCCACATATCTACAGACGCATCAATGGCAGAGATTGTGTCTTACTCATTTCTCACTTCTTAATACTTAACATAGTGCTTGTTCCATGTTACTGGGCCTCAGAGAAATTTGTGCATGACCAAAAGAGCTACAGGAAGGGAGGAGCATTTTTGACTGGAGAGGGACCAGGGAATATGACTAGGACAGTAAAACATCATCTGCTTTTAAAAGATGAACTGCCTTTCCACAGTGCCATGGAGAAGCAAAGCATCCCAGACATAGAGAGAGGCAGAATTAAGGATGTGGAGGAGGAATGTAAATTTTTAGGGAGACTTTTAAGAAAT
>NW_006431956.1:3663660-3669576 GCF_000325575.1 Pteropus alecto | reverse complement strand
CTCAGTGTCAATTACAAAACATTTTAAAGTGGATATCTATAGCTATATCGATAGATTTAGATACACATACATATATACATACATATAGATACATATATATATATATATACACACACACACACACACACATACATATATATATATATATGAACAGCTAAGACTAGAAAGGTAAATTATGGAGAGTTGGTGAAGGATCTTGAATTATTTACCAAAGTAGATCATTCGCCCTTCATGTGACTAGAAATAGAGAATCATTTAAAAAAGCTTGAAGAGGAACGTGGCATCTTTAATCTCACCTTGGAATTATATAATGAGGAATTGGACTATGGTGTCCAGAATGAGATTAAAAGGGTGCCTGGGACAGAAAGCAAAGTAGGTAAGTGGCAAGGCTCAGTGATAAACTTTATTTGTTGGTGAAGAGGTGGCACCAATGGTGGCACCAAGGTTCTGAGTCTGGACACTCAAAGGATAAATACATCAGTGTATCAGTTGGGCATATGTTCAGCTGCAAGTAACCTAATTTATAGCAGCTTACACAACTATGAAATTACTTTCACATATTACAAGAAGTCTGAAGTTGAGTGACTTGATACTGGCTCAGTGGCTCAACAAAGAGAGATGCAGGATCTATGGGATAATCCTGGGCTTTCTTTCTTAGGCACAAGTCAGATGCTGAGGGTGGGGAGATACATCTGCTCTGGAGACAAAAAGAAGAGGAAAGAGATTTCAGGAGTTGCACCTGTCCTTTTTCTGTCAGAAAACCAAAAACTTTACCTCAGTAGGCATTAGCTAGGTCTCATTGGCTGAAACTGTCTTATTTGGGTATTTAGAGCTATATGGGAAGACTGAGCAAGGGAGTCATTTAAACATTTAGACTTCAAGTGTAAAGCATCATGTAGGAAGAGAGCTGAGAATGCAAGTTCAGATAGACAGTCTATGGTGTCTACCATAGTTAATAACTTATGTCAGGGATTCGGGTTGGAGATGTCTTCTTGGGATAAAGATAATTTAAACAGAATTAACTAAGAGATTTCCAAGGACTCTTCCAGATTACTTAGAAACCCTGGCAGGATATCCAGATCTATACTAAAGTTATTTTCCTATAACCTACTTTGATGTTCAAGTCAATCAGCTGGTAAAAACACTAGTAAGGAAAGCAGCATACAGCAGCTCTTCCAGGCTCCCTAAAGCATCACAGTCCAATATTAGTATAATGTGAGCCACATAGGCAATTTTACATTTTCTAGGGCCCATAGTTTTCAAAAGAGTAAAAAGAAATAGAAAAATTAATTTTAATAATATTTTATTATATGAATATAAACCAAATATAGTCATTTCAACATGTAATCAATATAAAGAACAATAATATATTTTCATTAATTTTTTATCTTTGGTCTTCAACATTCTGTGTGTATTTTACACTGATAGCATATCTCAATTTGGACCAGATATATTTCAAGGCCTCATTAGCCCCTTGTGGGTAGTGGCTACTGTATTGTATAGCACAGTTTTAGTTATGTAAAAAATCAAAAGAAATCTCAACCAAAATACCAGCAAGTTATTTTACGGATATCAACAAACTTATTCTAAAGTTTATTTGGAGAGTCAAAAGAACCAGAATAGCCAAAATAATATTGAAGGAGAAGAACAGTCTTCTTTGGAAGACTGATGTTACCTGACTTCATGACTTACTATAAAGGTACAGTAATCAAATCAGTGTGATATCAGTGAAAGAATAGATAAACGGATAAATGAAACTGAATAGAGAGCTCAGAAATAGACTCTCATAAATTTAGTAGACTGACCTTTGACAAAGGAGCAAAGGCAATACAATAGAGCAAAGATAGTGCCTTCAACAAATGATACTGGAACAATAGGACATCCACGTGCAAAATCATAAATCCAGACAGAGACTTTACACCCTGCACAAAAGTTAACTCAAAGTAGATCATAGATCTAAATATAAAATGTAAAACTATAAAACTTCTAGAAGATAACATAGGAGAAAACCTAAATGACCTTGAATGCAGTGATGCCTTTTTAGATATAATGTCAAAAACATAATCCATTAAAAAAAAATGGATACGATGAACTTCATTAAAATTAAAAACTTCTGGTTTTGAAAGACAACATGGAAAGAATAAAAAGATAAGCCAAAGACTGGGAGAAATATTTGCAAAAGAAACATCTGATATCCAAAATATACAAAAGAACTCTTAAAACTCGACCATCAGAAAACAAACAATCCATTTAAAAAATGGGCCGAAGACTTAACAAATACCTCACCAAAGAAGATGGCAAATAAACATATAGATGGCAAATAAGCATAAGAAAAAAAGATGCTCCACATCATGCAATCAGGGAAATGCAAATTAAAACAATTAGATATCATTATACACCTGTTAGAATAGTCAAAATCTGGAACACTGACAACACCAAATGCTGACAAGAATGTGGGGCGTACAGAAACCTTCATCCATTGCTGGTAAGAATGCAAAATGGTGCAGCCAGTTTGGAAGTCAGTCTGGTGGTTTCTTACAAAATGAAACATACTTGACCATACATTTAAACAATAGTGCTTGTTGGTATTTACCCAAATAAACAGAAATCATGTTTGTCCACATGGATGTTTATATCAGCTTAATTCATAATTGCTAAAACTTGGAAACAACCGAGATATTCTCAATAAATGAATGAATATATATATATTTATCACTATATATATATATGCATTTAAGCTTCTTGCTTAGATATATATATAGTGGTAAAATATATATATATATATTGTGGTAAATTCAATGAAATATTATTTGGCTATATATATATATATATAGCGGTAAATTCAATGAAATATTATTTGGCACTAAACAGAAATGATATCTCAAGCAATGACAAGACATGCAAGAAGCTTAAATGCATATTCCTAAGAGAAATAAGCTAATCTAATCTGGTTTATTTCAGGTTCAATAATATGACATTCTGGAAAAGGCAGAACTATGGAGATAATAAAAAGATTAGTGGTTGCCAGGGCTTGTGGTGGGGAGGAGGAAAGAGGAATAGGCAGAGCACAGAGGATTTTTAGGGCAGTGAAGATACTCTGTATGATAGTATAATGATAGATACATATGTCTTTATACATTTATCCAAACCCATAGAACACCAAGAGTAAACCTTAAGGTAAACTACGGACTTTGGGTGATCATTATGTGTCAATTTAACTTTATCCTTGTTAAACATGTACCACTCTGATGAGAGATGTTGATAATGGAGAATGCTATGCATGTGTGTGCACATGCGTGTATGAGAAATCTCTACATCTAACTCTCAATTTTGTTGTAAATCGACAACTGCTCTAAAAATTAAAAAAAAAAAATACTAACATGGAAAGAGAAAAAAATAAAGAAAAGCATTTTTTTTAAAAAATAATTTCCAAAGGAACAAAATGAATTAGAGTGGATCTAATTTATTTTAAAGAAACTCAAACTTAGTCTTTCTTAGGCACTGATATCTCATGAAAACAGAAAGACAAGAGGGTAACAATTTTCTTGATGTTTTAAAAATAGTTCTAAAATGGTCTGCCTTTGTTTCTGCTTGTTGGAGAAAGAAAAGCTGAACAAAGCTTTGGAGACCATGATGGGCTGGATGTTTATGGTATAAGCATTTCTCTTTAACAGCCAACAGGGCTGACTGCCATCAGTATTCTCTTGGATTACCTAAGATGAATATAGAGGGAGCCTCACTGATCCTAGGCAAGAAAGAATGGAGCCCACTAATTCCTGAAAAAGGCAACACCTGGCAGACCTTAAAGGCTTTGCAGTTGAGTTTGTTATGACTAGTGTCATACACTATTTCATGTGAGTTCACTCCCCCAGCCCCTTGCTGTCGCTTGCTGGGATGGAAGTTAGTGTAAGTATATTTTTCTTTGCCGAAAAGCATTAGATGAGGCTATAGGAATGGGGGCTACTCCCTTAGGTGAGAGAGTTCTGCCCAGGCCCTCGACCCTGGTACATTCGTGAAGCCCTCAGAATACCGGGATCCATGATTGGGGTGCTAAGAGAGGTGTGTCTGGCTGGGACTTGTTCTCAGTACTTCCAGAGATGACAGGCAGTATTACCTGATGAGGACAGACTAGTCATGAGAGGAAATCTAGTGAGAATTCACCAAACATATTCTCTAGAATGCTACTGCTCCTTTCTTCTTCTTGAGAAATCTGATGTTTTCTTCAAAGATTATCCTAAAACAGCACCTCCTCTTAGGCACTGATATCTCATGAAAACAGAAAGACAAGAGGGTAACAATTTTCTTGATGTTTTAAAAATAGTTCTAAAATGGTCTGCCTTTGTTTCTGCTTGTTGGAGAAAGAAAAGCTGAACAAAGCTTTGGAGACCATGATGGGCTGGATGTTTATGGTATAAGCATGGTGAGGCCCTCTGTGATTACCCTAGTCAAAAGTCTTTACTCCCTCTACTCTCTTCTATGATACCATAGCTACAATAAAACTGTTATTACCACATGAGTTTCAATATTTTCTTACATTATATATTTATAATTAAATATATAATTCTTAAGAGCATAAACTTCAAAATAGCTTCTGTAGCTCTTGTCCTTGGACTGACTGTGTATGACCAGTTGTAGGTACTCAATGAACGTGAAATTGATATAATTTTCATACTTCTATTTAACTCCATAGCTTACAGTTAGGAATATCAAGGTTTTCGTTGGTAAAATGGGCAAAATTATTTTCCTACTAACTTTACAGAGTGGTAGTAGAAAGGCAATGAAATGTCTATTTATGATAGACATTATATAAAGTATTCATTTAGAAGTTACTTCTGCTGCTGAGAATGACTAACAAGTAAAATGTTGCTATATCACATAATAATAATAGCAGACACTTATATGGTGCTTATCTTGTGCCAGGCGCTGTTCTAAACACATTCATATTTTAACCCACTTAATCTTTATTCCAACTTTAAGACAGTTTCTTTTGATAATTATCATCTCCATTTTTTTACCTTAGAAAATTACAACACAGAGTTCACGTCACCTGCCTAACCAGTAGGCATCAGAGTGGGAGTCAAAGCAGGCTTCTGGGATTAGTCACTGAGCACTCACCTACCACGATGCACCAGCCTAATGGAGTGGAGGGCAGGGGACCGTGCCTCCCTGCAGTCATGCTAGGAAAGCTGCCAGCCCTTCACCTTGTCACCACTAAATGGGGCTCCTGAGGGACCATCCGATTCTGCTCCCCAAATCCAGGAAATGAAAAATGGACTTCAGATTTCCATCCACAGAGAAGCATGCTTTTTATCAACACTTAAGGGACAATTCAGGTAAATAAGAGACTAACAGTGACTTAAAAATACCTATGAGAGAGAACTGGGTTGTCAGAGGCTTCCAGGTCAAGTGTGGCCTTGCCTAAATGCTGCCTGAGTCACAGGAAGTAAAACTAGCAGACGTGATTCAGTGTCTCATTGAAGAACCTGTTGTGAAACTGTAGGTGACAGTTTTGTGTTTCTGCAGCAAGTTGAATAGGTTTTTAAATTGCAGTTTGTTTTGTGTAAAAGATATATAATCATATGATACCAATGCTGGAAGTGACCTTAGCTTTGAGTTGAACAGCTTCATCATAAAGAGTCCATGCCTGGAGGGACAATGTATCTTTTCACGTCCACTTAGGGTTTGCATTTTACAATAACAGCAAGTGGTAGAAATTTACAAAATCTCTGGGCTTCACCATTTTGAAAACTTTGTAGCATGCAAGTTAACTGCAACAACACTTTCCTTTATGTGCCCCATTGAAATGGCCATTTAATGCATGTTCAGTGAATTTGACAATTTTAATTAAATAGTTATAAATATTGGGAGCAGATATGGGGAAGGACAAATCACAGTTCTCAGTGGAGTGAAGAGGAA
>NW_006431956.1:3637721-3663640 GCF_000325575.1 Pteropus alecto | reverse complement strand
AAAGATCTGGCCTGAGAGTGACTAATTTTGACCCCAGAAATACTGCTGTGTTCTATCTTTATAACTTCCCTTTTGAGATAATGTGGATTTAAAGGTAAAAATATCCTATGCCATATGCGAGAGACATGTATTTTAGAAATCTCAAGTGATATAAGTTTGCCAGTCAAATGAATGCTATAAGGACTTCTAATTGGCAAAAGAAAGCAGTTTTTTCCTAAAATTTCCTTCTCTGACTTGAACACATATGCTCAGAACTAGTCACATGTGTCTTAGGCCATTCTCTACCTTAGCAATTTTTGAGACTGAGTTTTCTGTTTGGATGGTGCACAGTTCTCTGTTCCTTATCAACTTGGCAGCTGAGTTCAGCCACCTTCCCCTTAAAGCAAAAGCAGAGCTGCCTGCACTGCCCTCGTCCCTCTCCTCCTGGAAGCTACTCAACCAAAGCTGATCAGGAGCTTCTTACAGTGACATCAGGGGCTTACGCTGTAATCACCGATAAAGCAAAGTGATACGAATAAAGGTGATTTTCTGCAGAGCTAACAAAAAGGGAAGGAATTTTTAAAGATGATGGCAAGTCTCCTATGTGTCACAGCTAAATGAAGCAGTGATCAGAAGGAGATTTCAAGCATTACCTGACTTCATATCACTGGCTACTTACGAACTGACAGAGACAGTTCCAGAATGGAAATCTAAAATATTTACCCAGTTTTGGTTAATAGACAATACTTCTGTTGAAAGGGGAAACCTCTAGAACGAGATTGCCTTTATCATTTGCAGGGGAAGAAATGAATGTCAGAAAATAGCGTTTAGACATGATGCTTTTCAAAATCAAACCAAGTCTCATCTCAGAATCATGAAGAGGTGTCCGCCAACATCACCGCATAGACGATGGAGAGGTCACTTCCTGGAGCCCAAAGGGCAGGAATATTAGTACCAAGTGACCTTAGACGTCACTTTATTCAATATTCTGCAGTTCAAACTGGTAAAGTGACTGGCCCAAGGTTATAAATTTAGGTAATTGTAAAAATGAGAGGACTCTCATTTCATGACTCAGTTCTTGGTCTTTGAACTTCTGCTTTTTGGTTAACTTGAAAATCTAAAGCCAAGATAGAATTGTTTCAAATTCTGATTTAGTGATATGTGTATAAACTACTTAGAAGCAAGGTGTGAGAGCTGCCCTTTTCAGTTACACCTGGAAATTCTGCCTCCTGTCTCAGAATCATTGGGACTTGCCGTTAGGATGTTTCCTGTTGACTGATGCTCTCAGAGACACCAGTAAATGTGTTTAACTCACTAAGGCGAATGTAAACAGCCCATACATTGGCATTTGTAGCACTGCCCAGTGGATGTCAAATGCACAAACCATAGAGGCAAGCAGAGTTCATCCTTTCAACCAAAAATTGACATGAATCAGTATATGCTGAAATGGAGATTTACTCAGTAGGACCTCTACATCACATAAAATGTGTACTTTGATTGGCCAGAAAGTGGTGCCTGCAGGACAACCTACCTGCATTGAGAATAAGACTTAGCATTGATGTGGTCTTTTATGTTTTTAAAGTCTCTCACAGTCATGCATTATTTATACTCACGCTGAGCTCCAGAGCTGATGCCCCATGATGAGCACTCTCCTGGGAAGAATGAAAGCCAATAATAACACACACCAGAGTTATGGGAGGTCCTGGCATCCTAGCTCTGTCCAGGCTTCGTATTTCACAGGGGTCTTTGCCTATTCCAGACTAAAATCTGGTATTTGGGTATTTCCCAAATACCAACTGAACTCTGATATGTGACCATCACTATTTTTGATGCTGGAGATTCAGCAGTGAAAGTAAAACACATAAGGTCACAGACAAAACCTTCACCTTCATGACACTTATATTCTAGGTGGGAAGGGCAGGAAATAAGCACTTAAACACCTTAATAAGATAATTACAGATTACAGTGAGAAGGGGCACCAAAACAATCTGAGTAATAATGGGTAGAGCGTGATTGATGGGGATGGGTGAAGGCAGTGATGTTCCTTTAGAAAGGGTAGTGGAAGAAAGCCAATTTGAGGAGATAGCATTTAAAGTGAGACATATATGATGAGGAAAAGTCATTCATAGGAAGATCTGGGGAAGAGAATCTTAAAAAGAAAAGGAGTTACGGATGTTCCAGGGAAAGTAAAAAGGTGTGGTTGGTACAGCAAACACTGGCTAGTTTACGTTACCCTACGTGGTCTGGTGGGAAGCAGAATTTGCCTCCTGTTATAAAAACTAACAACTCAATTTTCTTGTTTTTGCAGCTTCTCTATGCCAACGCCAAATAAGGTGGTGAACAGAAGACCATGAGCATGTGTCCTAGGTCAGACCGACTGTGCATACCTTGAATATGGAGCTGGAAATATATGATGACAAGATCTATTAGGGGAAGGGGTGCCAGTAGAGGCCTCTAAGGTCTCAGCTGGGAGCTTCCATAGAGCATGGTATCCTGTGCTCAGGGAAGGCAGCAGATAAGTCCCACAAGCATGACCTGGAGTCATTTTCATCAAGAGTCCCACTGTTTTCCCCAATTTTTTTCTGACTGGCTCTCCAGCACTCCCAGTACATCTGTGAATACCCTAGAGCCTTTTGAAACCTTTCATTTCTGCTTGAATCATCCAAGTTGGTTTGGTTGCAAGCAACTGAACTCTTTTCAGACTGACACAGAAAGTGGTTCCAGGAATGGCGCACATTAACAAACCATTATGGGAGAGATCTGGAATTGGTTTTCTAGCTTGGTTAGAGCTGAAGGCAATAAAAAGCAGCTGGTATTAGGGAATCCATCCTTAGCACTCATGGTAAGCACTGGTGAAGAAATAATTTAATTATCATCTGCAGTCACCTGAAACGAAGTGCCATTGAAGGCAAAACTTTGGGGCAGGAAGTGGACTCTGTCAGGAAGGGATGGCTGAATTCAAGGACTGTGGACATGTGTGGCTGTTTCTGACAAAGTATTAAGAAGCTGAAGAAAAAGGATGGCAATCTGAAGTTCCTAAGTCCTTCAAAGAAATTATAGATTGATTTTCTATGACTGTGTTAAAAGGAAATTTTTTGATCACTGTGTTAAAGGAATCTCTTTATTCTTTGCCACATGGAGGATGGGATATCTTTTTAGTTGCTGTCCCGAAAGGCTGATCCAATGGACTTCATGGTTATAAGCTCTCTTAAAAACAGTCTCACAAGGTCTCCTATGAGGACTTTAGGATATTTACTAGGAGAGTGTGTGACCTTGAAAAGTGGAATAGTATCCTAAGGAAAGCTTGAGAAAATTCAGAGTTCCCTGAAATATTCCCAGCCCCATCCTTCGCAGCACCCAAACCAACACTGATTCTCTTGTGAAATGAGCAGCATCCCTTCTCTTATCTGTAGTGACTTATCTATCCTCTCAAAGACTAAGAATATCTTTATTCATGGTTGCCTGAGGGGAAGCCAACTCTGCTCACGCCTGATGATAACCAACTCCCATAGTTGCAAGACTCCTGATTAGAAGCAGATGCCTGCATGCATCAGTAGTGGCACAAATGCAAATTCCACCTTGGGAGGAGAAAGCTGACAAATGTCCCAAACTCTAAAACTTTTATTAGATTTACTAATTGTACTAGATTTATTGAGGTGATCATTTCATAAGTTATATAAATGTCTAATCGCTGTGCTGTACACCTGAAACTAATATAATATCATATGCCAACTACAATTGAAAAAAAATTTTAAATTAACAAAACAAAACATAAAACAAGGAAAGTCAGAAAAACTGTCACAGTCAAGAGGAGACATGATGACTAAATGTAATGTGGTATCCCAGATGGGATCCTACACCAGAAAAAGGACACTGGGGAAAAACTAAGGAGATCTAAATAAAATATGGACTTCGGCTATTAACAAATATTATTTTTATTTCCACAAAAATATGGAGAATGCATGTGGAAGTAGAGTCAAGCAAAGAGGGTAAAGTATTATCTTGGATCATGTTGAATTTACTAATAGAGATGCATTTATCGGGGATTCCTGACTGTGTGTGCTAACTGCAGTAGATAGAGCCGATGCTATATCTTTGCATGGTTAGTTGAACCCTAGATATAATAGTGACTGTGGTTCTGAAGAGCTCTTCCCTCCCACCCAGAAATAGAACTAGATTCCCCTGCCCAGCTAAAGAACAGCCCTAGAAAGGAAGCACGGGGTAAAGTTGGAGGCGAATATATCACCTGACAGAGACCCCCCTAGGAAAACTTTAGGTCTATTAGAAACACTTGCTAATACCAAATCCTAGACTTGGGAAACTTATTCACATAATCACAACAGTGCTGGATCAGGAGACACCTCTACAAATTCTCCCCCACCCACACTACCTCCCTAGGCCAGGAATTAATTATTTAAAATGACCACTCTATTATTTTCATTTTGGTGTTCATAATCCAGCCACATAAACTAACTAAACAATAGAAAATATTTTTTCTCATTCCTAAAGTTTAAAAGGCATATAAAATCTTTCGTTTTCCTACCACAGAACCCTTGCTTAACCACTGACATACCAAGAGCATCATGGTGGGGTCAGTCTTCCTGGTTTCAAACAATAAGATGCTTTAAGAAAATTAAGAGCCATAATAAAACTTACTAAAACATGGTTTGCTTTTTATTATTACTATTCATCAGCAATTTTAAACAATGTCAATGATAAAATATTCTTTTCCGATAAAATCTTTTGTTGGTCTATGTTTGAGACAATGATTGCCTTTAAATTTTAATAATATATAAGCTTTAATTCTGCACATTTGTCCTTATCCTTTAATAAATACTGTATTTTACCCGGGAGGTAATTCTGAGCAGCCCCAAGTAAATAGTCAGTCCCCGACATACACAGACTCATCTACGTACTTACAAAAGCAAGTATGTAAATATTTGGAATTTTTCAAGTTTGTTTCAAGCTCAATTTGTATCCCAAATACCCCTGTAGTAGTACATATTCCTGCACTTACACTATAGATCGGGATAAATGAATGATGGCACTGTGATTGCAAAACCAAGGAACTAACTTCAGTTTCTTTGCTTCTGTCTGTGCAATCACTCATTTTCATTTGTGTTTAATGTTTGCAAGAAAGAAACAGGATGCCATCTGTGAGATGCTATATTTTTGTTTAAAATCTGAATTTTAGTTCATATATGAACAGTTTTGCTGAATTTAAATATCTTTAAAATGAAATTATTCTTTCTTTTGATTTGTTAATTGTTTACAAGTAAGAGTTGAACAAAAATAGTATTACACTGATTATTACATGGTTATTACAGAAATTAGTTTTGTCATGCAGAGGAGGGGTTGTTAATATAGTATCTACTCTGGATACCAAAGATCTATTAGCCCTAAGCATGTCTTCTTAGAGAAACTAAGAGAATAAACAGAGACAGCCTTCCTCTGAGGTCCTGACACTGAAGAAAGGGCACAAGTGTGCTAATGACCCAGGTGGCCTCCCTTTTTGTACCAAAGCCTTCAAGACCACTCACTTTTACACCTCTTCTCGACTTAGACCACCTGCCTTTTGGCTCTGATCTGTGACCTGTGCTTTGACCAGGCCCAAGGGCATATACCTGAATCTCCTTGGACAGAAATAGGCTCTGACTTGTAGAGTACAAAGTGCAGTCAGCCCCTGAGGTGAAAATACCCAGGGCTGACTTAAAACCTCTTACCCAACTCGGCAGTTTAAAGCCAACTGTGTCATTCTAATAAGCCACCTGGCTCAATCTAAGTCTGTGCACACCCTTGTCAAGGTACATGCCCATACCCAATGCACAAGACTCGGCATCACAGAACCTGATTCCGTCAAAACTGCATTGCATCTGTATTCTGTGAATCCAGATTCCACACTCTTTAAAAATGTCCCAGTGAAGACAACATGCCAGAAATCTTTTGGAGTATGATAGGAGAAATCATCCAAACATCCACAGAGAAAGGAGTGCTAGAATGGATTTATCACTACTATCCCCCAGACTGCTGAGATTGGTGTAAGGCCCCTCAAAGGACCTAAGAGATGGAACCGTGACAACTCCTCGAGAAACACCTGAGGGAAGTGAGGGCAGTGAGCCAGCTCTTTGCGAAGTACTCCACGACTATTTGGGAGCTCTTGGCTGCTGAGGACTGGTAAAGATAGGTTCTTTGAATTTGAGAGAAAACAGCAAAATCCTGGGGTGGTAGAGGCCAAATCCTGGTACTAAACTGGCAGAGGCAGGGAGGGGTGTGTGGTGACCAGGACAGGCAGCAGCTTAGCACTTCCCCACCTGTAACTGCAGGCCCGTGGGATTTACAGGATCAGATAGATGGAGAACTTCCCCTGAGGGTTTTCTACAAGATTTATATAATGAGAAAATTCTAGGTTGGCCAAAGAATAGCCTGGCTTAAGGGATCTCATTCAAGTCACAACTCCTCAATCTTCTGACATGAGTCACTTCACAAGCCCAGAGTAAAAGATGAAGGTGCCAGCAACTTTCAGTAACCTGTGAGTAACACCCAGGAGTAACACCCGGTACCAGGAAAAAGCAAATAGTCAGTGTGTCTCTGCACTAACATTCATTCTGGGGACCCAGACTGCCACTATGACCGACATATCAGGATGACACTCAAGGAAGTCATTTGGTAAATAAAGTATGGGTGATTTTAAAGTCGACTTCACAACAGGGTCGGGGGGATCTCAAACCTTTCCCACGTTTACTTCCTGAGTTTACACATGTAGACTCAGAAGGGCTATCTTTAGCAATGGCTTTTTGATCTCTTCAGCAAGGAACTAGGACAGGAAAAAGACAAATGCACATGGAACAATACCTGTTGCTGGAGATACTGCTGAGGGCAGTGTCTTCACCTAAGTCTTTCTAAGTCTTGACAGGCAGGGTGGCAAAAAAAATCATAACCTATTGACTCTAGTTTGGTGTATAAGACGAATAGGTTGAGAATGGAGGAGAATCATGGTACATTATTTCAATCCTACTTGCTTTTCTAGGTATGTCTCTTCATTATGATAAATCCAGAAAAACCTGTAGAATTTAATATGCATTCCTCATGTCAGTTCAGGTTAGGTTTTGCTGCCAAATGAGCAACTGAGACTTAATTTTCAGATTTTTTTTTAAATGTCATGATTGCAGATAAAAACTCTTTTCCAATTTACCCAGTTGTCTGGTTATTTCTTCTCATTCTTATTCAAAGGCATTACTGCCCGCCCATGCCTTAAATGCTATCATTTCCCAGCACTGAATTCTAAATCCATTTCTCTTCTAACTCAATGCACTCCCCTTGGGTATTTTTATCCATTCCTTTGAATTCAGTTTCTCTGAATGTTATGAATTCCGAGTCTCTACCTCCTGTCCAAGTATCTCCCATGAACACCAGTTCCATCTACCTGATGGAATTCCATTTAACTCCACTATAGACAGGTCAACCTAATTCTATTCAAAATTAAACTTATAATCTTCCATTTCAAACCTTCTTTATATCAGTAAACAGCACGCATATACATACCAGAATGATCCCACCAACCAGAATTTTGACAGTCATGGCTGCCAGACCGGGGTACCCCTGCCTGCTTTGCCTCTAGATTTAGGCATGAAATCTTGTGCAGGTCACTTAACCTCTTTGAGCCTTAACTGTGTCACCTATAAAATGCGGTGTTTTAAATTGGGAGGCCTAGGTTTTAGACCTGGCTCTACCACTTATTAACTTTGTGACTTTGATCATTTTGCCATCTGTAAAATGATAATAATGACACAAGGTTTATAAGGTTGTTGAGATAAAATGTAAAATGTATAGCATTGTACAAATGTTTGCTTTATGATTAATAAAGAACTTATCTAAGTTCTTTTAAAGCTCTAAAAGTCAGGTGGTATAGGTCTGGCAAGGGGCAATTTCAGTCATCAGTCAGGACCAGACTAGCCTCTCTACAAACCAACTGGCTAGGTTACAAAAATCAGGAAATGGGAAGGTGTCCGTTCTCGCTCTTTTTATTAAAAATTTACTTATTTAAAAAATTTAAATAAGAATTACATAAATTTAAGGAGTACAGCACACTGTTTTAATGTGTGAAGAAATGGGCATGTTAATTAGCTTATGTGTATGCCGAGAACACCTGTAATCTATTCTCTTAGCAAATTTCCGGTATACAATACAGTACCAGCTACAGTCATTGCACTTTGCATGAGACCTCAGGATGTACACATCCTACATAACTACTGCATCTGCTCTCCATGAGAACCTTCATGAAGAGATCAGGAACTGTGACTAACAACCCAGAGGCGATGGCCAATCAGGCCAGAAGGAAGGACTCCTTAGGTCTCAACTTTTTTCATTCCCCACAGTGAAGTTTTGTTTGGAGCCACTTTAATTCAGCACCAGTTTCCTGGGAAATGATCAGAGGCATTCTGAAAGTTCAGTGTGCAAGGAGAGAGCTTCCTGGGCAGGATAAGCTCCTTCATCTATCTCCTTCCGCCTCTTTAAGGCTTTCAAAGAGTGCAGCAATTCCTTTTTTTTTTTTTTATTTCCTTTAAGTCTTTCCTTTCATCTCTAGCACGTCTAACTCTTGTCTCATTATAATTTCACTTATTTCTATAAAAGAAACCTGACAGCCACAGAACATTTGAGGGAGAACGGTAGGAGGGTGGGTATGTGGGGGAGTGAAGAAGCAGGCAGAGAGAGAGAAAGAAAGAGAGGGAGAGAGGGAGGGAGGGAGGGAGGGAGGGAGGGAGAGATGGAGGAAGGGAGTAAGGGAGGGACAGAGACAGAGACAGAGATAGAGACAGGCAGAGAAAGACAGAGACAGAGAAAGACTGACCCATGGCTGGGTCCTCAGCGAGCTCTTTTGGGTGACACTCTAAGAAAGGCCTGCATCTGAGCCACATGGCAGTATGTCCCTTGGCATTATTTTCAGAAGGCACCCAGAGCGTTCATAGAAAACAGGATGAAATCATCTCAGCTTAAACGGCAGAGAAGCAGCCAATTTTCGCCTACATCGCCTTAACACTTAGTTCTTTTGCAGGGATTCCTAACAGTGGTGCTGGGCATTTCCATCTCCATCCCCATCTGTGTTCACTGCTACCCATGATGCATGTTCTTGTTAGAAGCAACACATTCTTACCAGTTCATTCATTCATTCATTCATTTCTTACTTCATTCCAAAAAATGAATTAAAGGCTGTTATGGACTGAATGCTTGAGTCTCCGCCCCCAAACATTCATATGTTGAAATCTTACCCCATAATGTGATGGTATTTGGAGGTGGGGCCTTTGGGAGGTGAGGATGTCATGAAAGTGGAACCCTCATGAGTGGGAATGGTTGGAAAGCTAGTTTGTTCTTTTCACACAGTGTGAGGTTATGATGAAAGGTCAGCAGTCTGGGACCATAAGAGGATACTCATCAGAGTCCCACCAAGCTGGACCTGGATCTCAGCCTTCCAGTCTCCAGAACTGTGAGACATTTCTGTTCTTTGTAAGCTACCCAGTCTGTGGTACTTTGCTATAGCAGCCTGAAGTAAGACAAAAGGATACACATTTCTAGTACTTTTTACATACTCTGTCCTCTCTAATGAGAAGTTTCTAGTATGGCAGTTTCCTCAAACCACCTGAGAAAATTAGTTGTCTTCTTATAGAAATAGATAAAAAAGGATAAAAGATTTTCATTCCTGATAATATATTCCACTGTTTCAACAAGCTTATCGTCTTTATATTCTCTGTGATTCTACCTACTATTTAGACTAGTACAGAACTGATTGTATATGAATCTTTTTTGCAGCCTTAGTAGATTGTAAATTAAATCCAATCCTGTTTTGATCACTGTACTTGAAATGAAATACAAAGTATGATTTTGAAATTAATAAAAACTGTTGCTTACTGATTTATCAAATATTTGAGAAACTGGTTAAAATCATCAGAGCTTCCTCAAGATGATTTTCCTTGTGTTACTATTACTAATGCAGCATATATAAGTTTTCTCTGTCTTTAGAAGTACAATATAATGAAACATGTTTATGTACATTTGTGGATAAAAGCATGTACCTACAACTCTGTAATTTTTACTAGATTCCATGAAGTTCTCAAATACAAATTCTCTTGAATGAATAATATTTTTCTTCTTATAACTTTCATTTCTTTGGAGTTGCTGCTGATTTTTCTTTTTCTTCTACTTCTTTTTTTTTTTTAAATTTAGAAATGGGAAGATGATGGGGTTTAAGAGCTACAAACAGGAAGCTGACAGTGGTCCTCTGGAGTGGGAATAGCCATGGTGATACAAATGAGGGCCCGCCCACCTCCAATAGATTTAATAGGGATAATACGATCCTTTCATACCTTTTTAATTGACATTCTTTCCAAAAGGAAAAGTCTGTGAGGTTCAAGATTTTAACATTTGAAATTACTTTTTTTTGCCCCTAACTTGTCTTTGTGAGTCTTATCTGTACTTTTTTGTCTCTTCAGTTTTCTTAAGAATCATAAGTGGTGTTATTATCGTTGCTATGAGAATAATTAGCCATAGCTTTTTGACACTTTCAACTGGGAATACAGAATTTTCAAGCAGCAGGGACTGAACAGCTAAACCATTCCACTTTGAAACTGAAAAGGGCTCTGTCGACTGGATTCAAGTACAACGATTCTGAGTCTTTTGCAGTCTTTACTTAATAAAGCAGAAGGAAAAAGTAAAGTAGCTCATATTTTCATGAGAAACCCAAGGAAATCTCCGTAATGGGCTAATTGTGTTATGTCCGATAAATAAAAAGAAGTGAGCGACTAGTACATGGAGAACCAGATTTTCCCTCACTGATTTCTTTCATTGCCTTGGGAAATGACTGCGACGTTTGAAAAATTCAGACAATAAAGCTATAATCATGATAGCAGACAAATATTCGCATTACTCATTTTCCCTTCTACCTTTAGAATGCTCTACCATTTGAATGAAATGGGATTTTTGTTCTGAGTACAGATAAATTGAGGAAGCTCTGAAATACTCAGTGGTATAGCACATTCATTTACATAATCATAGGGTTATATTTTATGTTTATTTTGATACTCTAATATAGCCAATTTTACTTTATCCAACATTTAGATAATTCTTTTATCTGAATCCAAAAATGATCCAGAAACATTGCAAAAATAATCAAACAGTGAAAAAAATATAAAGAGGAAATTAGAATTTATCTGAAATTCTTCCAGTGATTACTGAAATTTGCACTGTGGTTAATATCCTTTCATATATGAGGTCATGCTCTACATGATTTATAAAACTTTTTGCATTCAATAATGAATGGCAGTTAACAGACACTGTATAGTCAGTAAAAATAGCATCTTTACCCCATCAGAACAATACGCCATTTATTCAGCCAATCATCTGTTGATGGATACTTAATAGTTGGCCTTATGAATGATCCATGAGAGAACACACTCAGAATACAGTCTTTGGGGCATTTTCTGATTATTCTCTCATAGTGTGACTGCGCATTTTTGAGCTAGATGGGAGCTTAGAGAAGATCTAATGCAGCAAGCATTCGAGAGCTTAAAATATTTGCTCAAGGTAATAAGCTTAATTAGTGACAGAACCAAAACAATCTGTTTACCGAATGCAAAGGTAAGTGTAGTATGGTGACAAGTATTGTGGCGAACAAAGATATAAATTTCAAGGCAAGAGCCCCAAACTTGCCATTTGGAACCTATAGAAGTAAAGTGTGAGCCATGTGAAAGGTTCACAATAATTATGTGGTTACTAAATTCGAAAATATCACTTGATACCAGAACTTTTACAAGTGTCCTAACTACTCCTTCTGCTCGGTCTATTATGTCTGTTCAGTTGTGTTCTGCCATTGGTTATCAGTTTAAGAATTGAGTTCTTTATTTTATGACCTACTATGATCCCATCTTTGTAACCACTGCTGAATCCAAACACAAAATTTGCACTCTCTGCCGATAGAATAATGAGTAAAGAGTTCACATACAATTCAATAGACAATTGAAAGCTGTTATTGTTATTGAACAGATAATTAATGAATTGGAACCAGTTTGTCTTTAGAGGTCAGAAGTATGATGATTTATAAGGTAAAAAGTAGAAGCAATCTTAGACTTGGTTAATGGCTGTGGGATTGGTGAGGACAGGCAAGCTCAAAGAGATAGTGTGAGGACAAACGGAAAAACCAAAAAGAATGGCATATGCCAGGATTTACATGGGAGTAAAGGAGAAGGAAGAGTTTGAAACAACACTACAGTGATGATTCTGGGGACCTGAAAAATAAGAGTCTTTTTTTTCCTCTTACAAATTAGAAAAGCTGCACAGGGTAAGTACTTAGAGTAAAAGTGTATGATTTTGTTTTAGATTTGTGGAATTTGAGCCCATTTTTTCTTAGTAACTCTAATTTGAACTGTTCATTGGACAAAGGATGCTCTGACTTGGAATGAAGCAGAATGTCATGAAAGTCGTTGGCAAGTATGTGGCTGAAATTGTATCTTTTGCAATTTTGACAATTATTTATGGACTATCAAAAATGGAAAAAAAGTATCTGACATTCATATAAGCAAACATATATTTAAACTATTGGCTATTTAATAATTATCAATCTCTTTGTTTAATTATTTATGCTAACATTTTGCTGATGACATGGTTGTTGCTCACCAATCTATAGTTTATCATCGGGATTATGTGTGCTCTTATATAAAAGGCATTTGGAATTGTATCTAGCATATAATAAGTGCTCAATATATTGTAGCTATTTAAAAATTTATTCAACAAATATTTATTTTGCACCTACTATATAGATTATATAGATCAAGTGAGCACATAGAGTTAAGTGCCCAATATATTGTAGTTACTTGTGAATTCAATGCTTTCCTCCTTTAAAAAATTTTTTCTTCCTTTTTAATTTCTCTCGCTTCCTCCCCTTGACTTGGATGTGACTTTGATTTTAACTCCAAGCAAGAAAGCACTGTCCAGGGTCAGGGACCTTGTATCTTCTCTATCTGGCTGGACTGCTCTTCCCCAGACATTTGCAGAACTCCCTTCCTTCCATTCTTCAGGTCTCTGCTTAATTGTCACTGTCATGGTGAAGGTTTCCCTGACCACCCTATGAAAATAGCAATGCATCCCTCCCACCGCCACCTAGCACTCTGATTCCTTTATTTTGTCTTATGTTTTTGTTGTTATAGCATTTTCATCACCTGACATACATATATATTTTTTCATTTATGTCATTTATGGCCTTTACCCTCTTCCTACCTAGAGCACGGAATTTGTCTATTATAATAATGTTGTTTGCTTGGAGCTCAACGCCCAGCAGTAAGTAGACACTCAATAATTATCTGTTGAATAAATGAATAAAGGAGAAGAAAAAGAATGACAACCATCTATTAAGTTTGGTGTGTCAGGCAGTAAGCTAAGCACTTTGTATACCTGTTTCATTAATACTCAGAATAACCATATGATAAAGGCTTTATTATTGCCACTTTATAATCTAAAGAAATGACAGTTATAGCTCCAAAAAGCATGGGAAGAATACCTTCCTCCTCTGGTCAAAAGGCAGAAATAAATTGTCACAGGTGGTAAATTCTTCATAAAAATCCCCAAACTGAGAAGTCTGTATAATTTGTGTAGGTTTGATTTCAATGCAAAGCACTCGTTTCCACAGTTCCTTGGGATGTTTTTGTGCTGGAGCCTACATGGGCTCCCCGAATTTGATTTGGCTTGAATTATGTACTTATTAGTCAATTGGAACTTTTACATTTCATCTAGTGCTTTGCTATATAAATAACCCTGCCTTTATCTGATGCAAGATTATGTACTAACCTGACTTTTCTTTTAAATTAACCATTACAAAATCAATAAGGTATCATTAAGGGGCCATTGTCTGAATGAAAAAAAGAATCTTAACTGAAATCCTTTCCTTCTTCCCTCCCTCCCTTCCTCCCTTCCTCCCATCCTTCCTCCTTCTCTCTTTCTCTCTTTCTCAGTGGCGGTTGGGATGGGGACTAGATGATTGGAGCCAGCAAACTGCATAGGCTGTGTTTCTATTTCTCTCTACACTGTTTTGACATATTGATGACTCACCCCAGAATGGTAGGTAGTGGGTCTGACATGACTATCCTAGCTTTCCCTATTACTATGAAAACATTCATTAAACTATGTCAAAAGTTACCAAAGATAGGGGAGTTAAGCAAAGGTTGAATGAGAAAAGAAGGGAAAAACAAAAACCTGAAATCTATTTTACGACTGAAATCAAGATAAATTATAGATATACTACGCTTCTTCTGTAAATTGTAAGCATCCTGAGTTGAAGTCTCTTTGTCCACAGAGAAGTTTCTTTCCTAATGTAGAAGTGAGAGGGCAGCTCGTCTTCCATTTTTCCTCCACCTTTCATGCCCTTCCTTCTCTCCACCTATACAGAAAGTACTTTTATCAAGGGTCCAGTTTGAGTCCCAGCTGCCCTCTGCAGTGTTGCCTGACTGCGTACTGAGCACACTGACTTCTCTTTTCCTCTTTTCTTCATAAATTACTTTGGCATTTACTGAATTGTTACTTTAACTACTACTTTAACTATTTATTCTATGTGAGGTTTAACAAATACAATAAGTGCTGAAAGGTTTACACTTTTATAATGCTCTCTTAGTTGACACTGAGTTGGTATTCAGTTAATCTTTGAATAAACAAATCATTGCTAAAATTATTAATTTTTAAAAGTTGAAACCAAAAAATAAACACAATCTTTGATGAAATAAGGAATTATTTCTAAAAACAAAGCATAAGATATGAAATGGAAAGGGACAGAAAAACTGGGGAATCACTTACCAAATGAAAGAAAGTTTATATTTTTCATACAAGGTGAGATTTAATAGAGGGAATTAGGGGTTCAAAATATTTGAAAATCTGAGAAATGAAGGTCAGGGAAATCCATGAGTCACTTTAAGGAAATTAGAAAATTGCAACAATAAGGGAAAATAAAAAATCAGCTGCTTTCGGCACTGAAGTGCACAATTGTAACAGAATGTCCGGAAACCACTGGCTAAACTTCATGTCTGTCATATGCAAAACCCATGTATCTGCAATAATGACTTCTGCTTCTCTTCTACTTCCAAAATTTGGACATGTGATCTTATTGGTGGAATCTAGAACACAGCTACTAGAGAATTCTGGTAGTTTCCAGCCAGCTTCCAGCCTCTGGTAGCAGAGGAGAACACCTGAAGAGAATGGACACGAGTGTTGGTTTCTAATCTGTTTATGTGTGCGTGTGTGCGCGCACGTGCACATGTGTGCATGTGACCAGCAGTCATACCTAAGCATTTGCAGGTAGAGAATTCCAAGGAAGGAGAAACAAACCTATTTTCCCTGAAATCAACCATAAATGGTCAGAAAATTGAAAAATTTATATAATGAAGTGAGTTGGAAGGCTAAAAAGAGGAAAATGAAAGTCATATAAGTAGAAATGCAAAAGGGAGGCAATAATTTACTATAGTAAAAAATTATATAAGTAGTATAAGAAGAAAACAGGGCTGTGTGGCATAATCATTTGTAAAAAAAGGAAGTAAGCTGATATTTACTATATATAGAATATGACATATCGATATATCTATTACTGAGAAAACTTTTTTCAAAAGATTTCGTTAAAATATTAATAGGTTTTATACATGGGGATAAAAAATGGATAGGAGAGTAGAAAACAGAGACGAATATTTTTTAATATAACCTTTTGGTGCTAAATGGCATTTTAACTTTTAACATTGCATTTGTATGTAATACCTTGATAAAATAAACGTAAATTTAAAGTGAGAAAATTAGTAAAATGAGAAGTCAAAATCAGACAAAAATACAGAAAAAATAAATAGAGAGAATAGTTTCAGAAGTTTGAATTATAAAAACTTTACTTGAAGATATATTAGTGAAAAAGAAAATAACTTATCAAAGAGTGAGGGCAAGCCCAAGGGTCTACCGATGGCAGAGACTCAATGCTTCCCCTTTCGGAAGCTGATTAACAACTTCGTTGAATCTTCATGGAAAGTCACATTTTTCAAGATAATAGGAAGTAGGGCTAATCAATTATCTGTAATAGAATTTAGTTTAGAATGTTTGTTTTCTATAGCCAAATGTTTGTTTTCTATAGAACAATTCTGTAGTAAGATTTGTCAGGTCATACTCTAGCAAACAGTGGATATTGTGCTTTTGGGGATCCTAAATCATTATTCATGTATAGATAGCATTATACTCCAAACTAGAAAAAAAGACTCTGTCATGTTCAACTTTTAAAATGTATAGCCAAAGAGACTATTTCTTCTTCTTCTAGATTATGGAGTGATTCACCTTACAAGGAAAAACTAGTCTAAATATTTATTTAGTGTCAGGTAAAATTATTCAATGGTTTTCCAATGATCTTGGAGTAGAGACTTTAAAACTCTTTATCAGCCTCTCTCTCTCTACCTCCCTTGGCTCATTTCATGTCACTATTTTTTTCTTCTCAGCCACCATTGCTCTTTTTTCATATCAGGGGGCTTTGCTTACACTGTTTTTTAATTCTGAATCACTGTATCACTATTTCCCTTTTCCCTTCCTTTTTGTCAAATTAATTCTTACACTTTTATTATTTTTTTAAATCTGTTTTAACATCACTTTTAGTGAAGACCTGTCAGGCCAACTTCCTCATCCCACACCAGACCACATCATGCCCCCTGATGTTATGTTTCTAGAACACTGCATCTTTTTTCTTCAAAGCACTTGACATAATTTATCATAGTACATTCCTATCATTACTTGATTAATATCTTCCAGACCAGACCACAACAACACACAGGTAAGACTGTGTATCTTTTGTTCCACCACTGCATTCTTGGAATCTAGTACCATAAGTGGGATAGAATAGGTATTCAATAATATTTTATAAAAGAATGAATGAAAAGCTAGTTTTCAGGTTGGAAATTGCTGAGTAAAATATTTTATCTTTTATAATTGTTTCAAATAACTTTTATAATTATTTCATTAATTAAAAGGAATTATTATTTCTAAGGTATGTGTTTTATTTAAAAAGAAAAGGATCATAAAGTCATAAGATTCAAAAGAAGCTAAATCACTCATTTTTTTTTTTGTAAGAAATAATGTGTATCCTTCATATGAAGACACAAAAATAAGCATTTGAAGTACAGCTATACTCTTGAAATAGTAGAAGTACTTCTAATTAATGCAGTTAGCTGCCTTTATGGTCTAGTTTGAACCAAATTTCAAAAAGGTAATAATGGAATTTCAATTAAGACACTCTAAAGAATATAATAGAAAGTAAAAACAAATTATTTTACTGAACTCTCAGTGCAATGTTGCAATTGATGGTGACATTTATTAACATAAAAATGCCTAAGCTAACTCTCTTAGTTGTTGATTCTAAAAATGCAAGGTAATTTGTGAAGCACATTAGTTTGAAAATATTCTGAATAAAATGGGTTTATATCTTTTGCTACATAGGGTGCTTGATAACCATTATTATGGTTTTTACATCACTTATATTCTTACGATGATATACTATGAAATACTATAGAGTAATTAAGGCAAGAGGAGAAAGAGAATGAAAAACTTTATGAAAAAAGTATCTCTTCCTCTTGATGTCCAGTTTATTCATCCATTAGTTCACGGAGTGCTGAATATATATCAGAAAATATGTAAATCCCTGTTTTTCACAATCTACCAAAGTGCTCATTTATATTATCATCCTCTGTTACTTAACTGTGACCATACTGTATAATAAAAAAAAAAAGGAAAAAGCTTTGTTAGTAGAACTATCCTAGTTCAAATGCTAACTGTATAAATTTGATTGGTATGCTCAATTCTACCCAAACTTTAGTTTTCTCATTAGTAAAACACTGTTAAGATTATCTGCATCATGGATTTTTTCTGTGTATGAAGATTAAATTTAAATTTAAAATTTAAAATTAAATTTAAAATTCAATGCTTAAAGATTTCTTCAGATGGTCAGATATAATTATGAAACTTCTTTTTTTATTTTTTGATTACAGTTGACATTCAATATTATTTCATATTAGTTTCAGATGTATAGCATAATGGGTAGGCATTTATATAATTTATGAAGTGGTCCCCCTCTTCCCAATTAGTTTATTATCCACCTAGCACTATACATAATTATTACAATGTTAAAACACTAATTCAAAAAAATATATGCACTCCTACATTCATTGCAGCATTATTTACAATAGCCAGGATATGAAAGCAACCTAAATGCCCATCAATAGATGACTAGATAAAGAAAATGTGGTGCATATAGACAACGGAATATTACTTGGCCATAGAAAAATGAAATCTTACCATTTGTGACAACATAGATGGATCTAGAGGGTATTATGCTAAGTAAAATAAGTCAGAGAAAAACAAATACCATGTGATCTCACTTACAAAAACTAAAGAAGAAAATAAACAAACAAACAAAACAGCAGCAGACTCATAGACAGACAACAAACTGATGGTTGCCAGACAGGAGGGGGTATGGAGGGACTAGGTGAAAAAAGTGAAGGGATTAAGAAGTACAAATTGGTAATTATGACATTCCTTAATTAATTGCAATTTAAATTCAGTAATAAAGCTGAGAACATACGCATTTTTGTTCTCTAAAGATTACCTTATTTGAAATAAAAAATATACACTGTACCCAATTTTTCTGATTTTTTGGAACACTGTTTTAAAAGTGGTTTTAAAGCTGTGGGCAATGACAGAAGAAATGGCTTGTCACCAGCAGTGTTCAGTAGCTACAAGCCATTAAAGTTTTCCTAATAAAATCCTCCTTTGGTGTACAAGGTAATATATTTGTCGGACTGATGTATATAGATATATTTTATAGATTTCTAAGGAAGCAAACAAGGAACATACATAAGTATAGATTTCTACAGAAAGAAGACTATACAAGAACCTATGAGCAAATATATTTCCAATAGGCTCTTGTAATATTCTGATGTCTTCTTTGCCACATTTAATTTGACAAAGGCTTTTAGCTTTTAGAGTTAATGTTTCTCATTGACTTCTAAAATTAACATCAACTTGGAGAAGGCAAAGATATAATAGACAGCATCTGTTTCACAAAGCTGCTTGGTGGATGAAAACTTGAGAAAAGTATAAGACTGGAAATTCTCTATATAGATGTATTCGCGCGTGCGCGCACGCACATATACACACGCACACACACACACACACACATACAGGTTTAGAGCTAATTAAATCCACATGTCTGTTTCAGTTTAGCCACTCTTCAAGAAGAAAAAGTTTTCATATTTGTCGTTATCAAAGTTCATTTTAGTACCTGATAACTGCCTGGATGTAAATTTGTAAATGCAATTATGAGATCATCAGTCAAACGAATTAGAACACTTCAACCTGACAATAGTAAAAGAAGACTCTGAGAAATAATCAAGATATATTTGTACGCAAAAAGCACAGTGCAGATGAGACACAGATCTCCAAAATTAAAGCAAAATAATTGTAAGCTATTTTTATCTCAAAATATTAGAGAAAAATGGAAATTTAAGGCCTCAATTATATGAATAATTGCTTTTATTTTTTCTTTTTACTGTGTTTTTGTGAGACGCATACCTATGAGAATCTAAAATCATTCCTTGCACTATCAATTGAAAAAAAGGAAGAAGAGAAAGCATCAAAAGTAAATCTTTTTCACTTTTATTTGTATTATAATACAAATATATTAGGTGCACCTTTACCACTATCTCTTATCTTACCACCATTATCCCAACATCCCAGTACATAATATGTAGAAAAAAAAGAAAGGAGAGGAAGGAAAGAAGGGATGATAGAGGGAAGGAAAGAGAGAAGGGAGGAAGAACAAAAAGAAGGAAGCAATTAAGGAAAAATAATGAATCAATGAAGCTGATTTGGTTGTAAGTAGACCTGCTTGGCAATCGAAATACACTTAAGTGTCAATTAGTATTCTGTATTACTATCTACTAAATGGAAAGTGTTCTGGGTCACTTTTTATACTTTAGTTATTGGGAGATACTTCTGGACATTGACTTTCTGATTACTGAACTCTCCTCTTCTATCTTTACTATATTTATGAGTCTAATAATAATAATGTGAATATTGACAAGGAAGTTTAACAATTTAAGGTAAAATTATGGAATTATTTGTTTCACGTAGACCTATACAAAACTTAAAAAAAAGTGTATTGAAGTTGTTACAGCAGAAAGAAAATTATATATGAGAGCATAGAAATTATGAACAAAGGCAAGTATTAGTATTACAGAGTGCACAAGATCCTAGAAAGGGCCTCAAAAGGCATTAATCTTGAGAGAGGACTTCATAAAAATTGCCCTATCCAAAGGAAAAGTGACTAACTTATCCTTCAGTAAAACCTACAACAGTTCACAACCCTATCAGCAAATTATTATTTAAAATGTTACACTTAAAAAGAAAATAGCAGGAGAAAAAAAATGGCATAGATAATAGAGGCTCTTTTCATCCCTCTGGTGACCAAATCAAAGTTATGACGAAAACAAGGAGCAGCAGCAAGAAAAAATCGCCTGGAATCTAGATGAACAGGCCATACAACTAGGGAGACTTCCAAAAAAGCACCCTGCAAGGGAAGAAGGTAGGACGGGGCGAGGACGCGGGGCTGCCCATCCCGAGCAGCTGAGTGAGATGGAGGCTGCAGCAGTGGCAGATGCCTCTTAAAGGGGCCATGACCTCGAGCAGATTTTCATAGTGATGGACCTGCTTGCTCTGAGCACCAGGGCCAATTTGGCTACGTGCAGGGGGCACCAGAGACTTACAGGGGGACACCGGGGACTTACAGGGAGATATTGTTGGAGTAAGGGCCAAAGCGAGACTCGTTCTGTACAGAAGTGCCTGCAGTATCCATTGTTCCCTGTTGAGCCCTACCCCTTATCAGTGTGCCAGACACAGTGCCGCCATAGCCCTGAAGTCATCCAACTGGATAACAGAGGTTGCTCCACCCAGAGGATTCCATGAAACCCTGCCTCCCCCAACTCGCGGCCCCACTCAAACCACATCCAGGTGTATCCTCAGTGAGTCAGGTGCTCCTTGCTGAGACTCACACGGGAGGCAGCCTTGGTTTCTGCTGAGGCCTTTTGAGGCAACTATAAGCACAGCACCTGTGGGTTGCTTGCTGAATCTTAACAAGTGGCCCCAGAGGGACACAGGCTTGGGCTAAATTTGTCCTGCAGCTGAACCCCTCTTAGGACTGTGCCACCAGACCCCTACCACACAAAGCTGCACTAATAAGACTGGGAGACTTAAGAGCTTTGCTTAGTGCATAGAAACATACATAGAAAGGCAGCCAAGGATGGGAAGACAAAGAAGCAGAAACAATATGAGAGAACAGAACAGAGATCTAGAAATAATGGAGTCAAACAATCTAACAGATGCAAAGTTCAAAACACTAGTTATAAAGATTCTCGATCTACATTTGGGAAGTGAAGATGAACTCAGTAAAACTCTAACAAAGAGATTTAAAAAAAAACCATAAAAATGGAAATTATAAAAGAGAACCAGTTGGAAATGAAGAACACATTATTTGAGATGAAGAGTATATTAAAGGGAATGAACAATCTACGGCCATGCTACCCTGAACAAGCCCGATCTGAGAATTCCCAAAATCAGGAATCCAAAGAGGCCCACACCAAGACACAACATAATTAAAATGCCAAAGGTTAAATACAAAGCAAGAATATTAAAAGCAGCAAGAGAAAAACAAATAATTACCTATAAGGGAACACCCATAAGACTGGCAGCTGATTTCTCAAAAGAAACTATAAAGGACAGTTTATAGTTTGGGTTGGCAAAAAATATTCAACAGGATGAAGACCTAGGATATATAACCAAGAATAATTTATCCAGTAAAGCTATCATTTAGAGTTAAAGGACAGATAAAAAGCTTCCCAGACAAAAATAAGCTAAAGAAATTTACCACCACCATGCCAGTATTACAGGAAATGTTGGAGGGACTTCTTTAAGAAGAAAAAAAACATGTATCAAAAACAGGAATGAAGAATGGTAACAACTACATTCCTATCAATAAGTACCTTAAATGAAAAAGAATTAAGTGCTCCAACTAAAAGATAGAGTGGTTGAAAAGACAAGAAAACAAGACCCCTACATGTGAAAAGGAAGGGGATGGAAAAAGATATTGCTTTGATAGACCTAGAAGGTATTTAAGTCAGACAGAGAAACATAAATGCTATATGATTCCACTTATATGCAGAATCTAAGGAATAAAAAGAACAAACTAATCAAAAACAGATTCACAAATATAGTGGTGGACAATTTGGTGATGGACAGAGGCGAGGAGGCTTCGGGGGGCTAGGAGAATGGGGTGAAGGGCTAAAGAAGTACAAATTAGTAGCTAATGGATGGTCACAGGGATGGGGAGCATGGCATAGGAAATGCAGTTAGCATTAATATGTTGGCTAGGTGGAGGGTGAAGGGAGGGAGGGTGCAATTGAGTGGATCGTTTTATGAACTATATAGATATCTAACCAACGTACTATATACTTAAACTAAATTAAAAAAAGAAAAAGAGAGGAGAGTGATAGACATGAAGGGTAAAACATACAGATTAAAAGATTTAAGGCACACACACACACAAAATTCATAGACACTAACAACAACATGGTGGTTACTAGAGGGGAAATAGGCAGGGAGGGTAAAGTGAGTAAAGAGTCAAATATATGGTACTAGACTTTGGGTGGTGAGCATGCAAACACAGAGATGTTGATTATAATCTTGTATACCTGAAAATTATGTGACGTTATTAACCAATGTTACCCCCCAATAAATTTAATAAATAAGTAAAAATTTTAAAAAGAAAAATAAATAAAATAAAAATGAGAGCTTACATTTTGCTTTAAGTAATTGTTTTTATGCACATATATGTGCTTATTTTAAAAAGACCAGGTGACTGGATTGTGGCTATTACAATTTGAAAGTAAAGTAAGTTTAGATGTTGAATTTTAAGAACCTTGATATTTTTTATTTATATCGAAATTCAAACTCAGTAAAATCCAAAATGAGATAATTAGCATGGAATGACAGAAACACAACTTGACCTGGCTTTAAAAATAAGACATTTACGCTTCCAACCCAGATGAAGTCACAGGCCAGACTTTACCTTCCACTTTATCTTAGAGACAACTAAGAATAAAAAAATAGTCAAAATATATGAAAAATGGTTTTAAAGAAACTGGACATCAGGCAACAGAGGGCGATGACTCACGAGAGACAAGAAACAAATGGGAATAGCTCCTGAGTGCCTCAGAGTGTGCCAGGTGAGTTTCCAGGCCAGGGCATGAGATAAGGAATGATAGCAAGGCCTACAGGTCTCTTTTGGGATGAGGTAAAGCTGAAGTCCTTGTTAGGAAAGAAGTCTAAAATTAATAGGACAGAGTAAGAGAGGTGCACACGGACAGAAATCTCTGAAGATCTGCAGAGGATCCCCTCAAGTGTTCAGCTGAATCCTGATCAGTGAATGCATGTGGCTGGGAAAATTGTCATTAAAAGGATTAAAAGGAACAATCTCTAGGGCGCAAACATGGCTGAGAACAATTCCTTTTCCTACAAGCCACAGTGAAAAAAACCTCATAATGATACTTCACAGAGTATTGCATAGAGCACTGAGAAAAGCTTTGCTTCAATAGTGGACAAAGCTAATCCTACATAAATACTGCCCTGGTCCCATGTAACAAATGTGAAAAATCAAGCCTGAAAGAATTAATTTCCTAGCAACTTAACCACATCTCCCTAAAATTTTACAAGAATATTTATAGAAATGCAACAATATCCAGCACAAAATGAGTGAAATCCAGTTAAAAAATCATTAGACATTCAAAGGAGCAGAAAAATATTTTTCATAATTAAGATAAATGACAGTCCATAAAAACCAAATCAGAAATGGCACAGATGATAGATGAAGCAGACAGGGACATCAAAATAGTTACAACTTTATTTAATATGGCCAAAAAACTAGGAAAATGACTGAGAATATTAAATAGAGTCATGGGGGGGAGTACCCAAATTTGACATTTACAGATAAAAACTACAGTGTGTGAAATGAAAAATAGGCAGGAAGCATTGACAATATACCATACTTCACAATACATAAGATTACTACACTGGAAGATATAGCAATAAAAATTATATAAAATAAATACAGAGATGAAGAAGACTAAAAAAATAAAGTATACATCATGATTTCTGAGACAACTTCAAGCAAATTAATTAGAGTCTCTCAAGGGAAAAGGGCCTCAAGAAAGATATTTTAAGAAATAATGCCCCAAATTTCCAAATTTAATAAAGCAATCATCTCACAGATTCAAAAATCCAATGATCCAAACCAAACCAAACAAAATATTGGAATAAAAACAGAAACAATGTATGCCAACTGACAGGGCAGCAACAAATTTAAAGTACTGAAGTGATTAAGACAAACAAAAAAACTTGTCAGCCTAGATTTCTACACCCAATGCAAATATCTTTCAGAAATAAAGGCAAACTAAGTAGTTTTTAGAACAGCAATCAGATACTATTGCTTACTCATTTGAATATCTAAAATCTAAAACACCGAAAATACCAAATTCTGGCATGGATGCAAAGTAATAGACACTCTCATTCATTGTTGTTACAAACACAACATGGTACAGTCATTTTAGAAGACAGTTTGGTTGTTTTTTACACAACTAAATATACTCTTACCATGTGATCCGGCAATCACTCTCCTTGGTATTTACACAAATGAGCTAAAGATGTATGTCCACATAAAAACCTGTGCTTGGATGTTTACAGCAGTTCCGTTCATAATTGACAAAACTTGGAAGCAACCAACATGCTCCTCAGGAATTGAATGATTATATAAACTGTGGTACATCCAGACAATGGAATATTGCTCAGTGCTAAAAAGAAATGAGCTTTCAAACCATGAAGAAGCATGGAGGAACTTTAAATTCATATTACTAAGAATATGAAAGAAGCCCACTGAAAAGGCTACTTACTACATGATTCTGACTATATGATGTTCTGGAAAAGGCAACACTATGGAGACAAAAAAAAGATCAGTGGTTTCTAAGTGGTAATGGGGAGGGAAAGATGAATAAGTAGAATGCAGAAGATTTTTATCATTTCTGAATGATACTACAATGGCAGATACATGTCATCATACATTTGTCAAAACCCATAGAGTGCACACTACCAGAGAATGCATAAAAACCATAGAATGTAAAACCCTCAGGTAAACTATGAACTTTGGGTGATAATTATGTGCCAATGTAGGTTTACTGGCTGTAACAACTGTACTACTCTGGTGCAAGATCTTGATAGCAAGGCAGGCTGTACATGTGCAGAGGCAAAGGGAATATGAGAACTCTGCACGTGCCGATAAATTTTGCTGTGCACTTAAAACTGCTCTGAAAAATAAAGTCTATTTTAAAAGAAAAATAATGGATTGTTTAGGGCAAAAATAACAGTCTGATATAAAGCATATATATAAAAAATGTACGGCAAGACTAGTTCAAAGAATGAGAGGCCAAAAATATAAGTATATGTTCATAGAATTCTTAAATGTGAAATTATTCTAATACTACTTGAATGTAGAATGTGATGAGTAAATGATATATAATATAAATTCAAAAGTAATCACTATAACACAACAAATAGCTATAGCTAATGTGGCAACAAATAAAATGCAATTATATGAAATAATTAAAAAGGCCAAAAAGAGAAAAAAATAAACAGAAAGATTTAATCCAACTTTGCCAATAATCGTAATGTATAATATTGTATGTATAGCTCACTTAAAAGACAGAAATAGTCATTTTGCCTTAAAAAGCAAGACCCTATTTAAACTGGCCTTAAATATAAAGACATGAGTAGGTAAAAGTAAAAGTAAGAAAAAA
>NW_006431956.1:3622259-3637662 GCF_000325575.1 Pteropus alecto | reverse complement strand
ATAACACCAGAGAAAGTAGCTTTCAAAGTAAATAATATTACTAAGAATAAATATGGCCATTTCAAAATGATAAATGAGTCATTTTGTCTAGAGGACACAATAATCCTAAATGTTCTGCTAACAGAGTACCACAAGCATGAAGTGAAAGCTAAGGAGAAATAAATAAATCCACAACTGTACAAAGGAGTTTTAATAACCGACTCTCAGTTACTGAACAAATGTACAGGCCGTAAGTATGAATACAGAAGGCTTGAACAATAACAAAGTTGATCTGATTGACGTTTTCAGAATAGTCCATCCAAAAATAACAGAATCAATGAATATACAAATTGATGTACTTTTTCAAACGCATGTGGAACATTTACTTTAAAAAACTGTCTGGTCCATAAGACAAGTCTCAGCAAATGTAAAAGTACTCAAATCATATAAAATGTCATCTGACTACAATGAAATTAAATTAGAAATAAATAACAGGAAAAAAACTTGAACATTTGGAAGCTAAATAGCAAACTTCTAAGTAATTTAGAAATAAAAAAATTGAAATAAAAATTAGAACATGTTTTGAAAGCAATAAAAATAAAATCAAACGTAATAAAAAACAAAAAGTTTCAAAGCAATATCCTCAGTTTCTGCCTGAAGGCAAACTAAAACCACAAGTAGTGGCAAATTAAATCTCAATTAAGGAGAAAAAGGAATAGTAAATATCAGGGCAGAAGTCAATTAAATAGAAAACTGAAAAATAGAGAAAATAAATAAAACCAAAAGCTGTTTTTTGGTAAGATCAATAAAAATAATCAACTTCTAATGTGGGAAACAGAGATAAGAGAGATATCATCAGTATCAGGAGTAAGAGTGGTGACATTCATACAGAGTCTATAGATAATTTTGAAATATTATGTACAACTCCATGTTAATAACTTTGACAAAGAAATAGTTGTATCCACAATACCCTCTGTGTATTAAAGGAGATGAATTTATAGTTTGAAACCCTTCCAAAAAAGAAAATTAGATTTGGATGGTTTCACCTGTGAATTTAATAAACTTTTAAGGAAATAATACCAACTTTATACAAATGCTTCCGGAAAATTGAGGACAGAATATTTTTCAACCCATTTAATTAAGCCAGCATTACTCTAATAGCAAAAGCAGACAAGAACATGACAAGAAAAAAAATTACAGGCCAATATCACTCATGAACATAGATGCAAAAATTTAAACAAAATCATAACATCAAATCCAACAATATATAAAAATGATAAAATATGTCATGCCAAAGTGAGATTTTATACCAAAGATACAAGTTCGGTTTAACATTCCAGACTGATTAATGTATTCACCATATTAAAAGATTAAAAAAGGAAAACTAAGTGAATATCTCTACAGGTCAGAAAAACATTGACAGAATCTAATGTCAGCAAACTAAGAACAGTGGCAAATTTCCTCAATGTGATAAAGAGCACCTACAAAAAAAAAAAAAAGGTCTAATAATGCATGTTATAGTAAAGGAATGAATGTACATCCCCTAATATTAGGAACAATGTACTCTCACCACTTCTAGTTCCAGCCAGTATGAATAAGAAAACAAATTTAAAATATCTTATTTGGAAAAGAAATATTTAAACTCTTCTTGTTTGCATGTGACATGGTTATTTATGTAGAAAAATTCTATAGAATCACAAGAAAAGCTATAAGAATAACTGTTTATCAAAGTTGCAAGATACATGATGAACATAGAAAATTATCTGTATTTCTGTATACTAGCAACAAACATTTGGAAATCAAAATTTAAAAATACTACCTAAAATAATATTAAAAAACATAATACGCTTTAGAATAAATTTCATTGAGATATATAAAGCCTATCTATGCACTAAAATCTAAAAATCTTGCTGAAAAAATAAAGATGACTTAAATAAATGGAGAGAAAGACTGTATTCATAGATTAGGAAATCGAATGTTAATATATTGATCAGTTTAATGTAATGATAATCATAATCCCAGTAAGTTTTTGTAGAATATTTGACAAATAAATAATAAAATTCATTCATTAATGAAAATAGACTAGAATAGCTGACACAAAAGTGAAAAACAGTAAGACAGTTGGAGGAAACATACGACCTGACTTAAAGACTTATTAAGAAGCTACATTAGTCAAGCGTGTGGCACTGGTGTAAAGAGGAATACATACACCAATGCAGTAGAATAGAGGCTCTAGAAACAGACCCCCACACGCAGTCATTTTGACAAGGGTGCAAACGCAGTTCAGTGGAGAAAGAATAGTATTTTCAACAAATTTTAAAAAATGATAAATTAGACATTTTCAAAATCAGAATATCTGGGTTTTGAATGACATGCTTAAGGGAATAAAAAAAGATAAATTACAGACTGGGAGAAAATTCTTTCAAATCACATGTGATAAAGATCTTGTAACAAGAATACATATAAAACTCTCAAACCTCAATAATAACAGCAAAAATTCAAATAGAAATGTAAACAAGTCTTGTACAGACACTACACCAAAGATATAAGTTGCAAAAAATGCTTCTAAAGATGTTCAACTTATTGGTCATTGAGGAAATGTAAATTAAAAACACAATGAGATAACGCCACATGTTAGAACGGCGGAAGTTAGCTATGTTCATACCAGGTTTTCGTGAGGATTTGAAAGAACTAGAACTCCTGAGCATTACTGGAGGAAATGTAAAATGATACAACTACTCTGGAAAGTAGTTTGGAAGTTCCTTAAGATATTAAACATGCGCTTATCAGATGATTTGACCATTCTCCTAATTATTTACCCAAGAGAAATAAAAGCATATGTCCATTAAAAGACTTTCACAAAAATGTTCACAACAGCTTAATTTGAAAAAGTTCAACACTGCAAATAAGACATGTGCCTAATGGGCCGATGGTAAAACAAACTAGTATAGCGATAAATGTCATAAACATGTACTTAGCAGTAGAAAATAGTGAACAACTGATACACAAAGCAAAATGGATAAAACTCAAAATAATTATGCACAGTGAAAGAAGCTACCCCTGCCAGCCAAATAAAAAAAAAAAATGTTTTTCATTTCACTTATGTAAAATTCTAGAAAATGAAAACATCCATAGTTATAAAACAAATCAATGGTTGCATGAAGATGAGGAAAGTGGTAAAGAAGGATTACAAAGGGGCATGAGGGAACTTTTAGAGTGATAGACATGTGTATTCTTTTAGTATGGTGATGGTTTCAAAGATGTATACCTGTGTCAAAACTTATCACACTCTTCACTTTAAAAACATGCAGTTTATTGTATAAAGCTGTTAAAAAGATTATTAGAATGTCTGAAAAAGATTGATAAATAATAAGCTTTGGAACTACCTACTTCTGCATCATTCAGAGATCAGAAAATATGAACTTATATGAAAAACTAGGCAAGACCACATCATCAGCACTAGAGGTCAATCAGGAGTTACCTTTGTATTGCCAGTATAAGAGTTTTACTTAGATGAAAAGAACTGGGTGATGCTGAAGGTGTAAGCAGCTAAGGATCAAGAAGTTATATGGGGAAATAACCACATATTTAGTATTTCCAAAAACTTTGCTAGTTTGTCATAGAAAACTGAAAAGCAATAGAGAGCCTCATTCATGCCTGCAAGGAACCGATCAATCTGGGTAGATAGAACAACGATGTACAACACATGTAGAAAAAAAATTAAGGGCCAATTGTGTGATAAGGATGATTTATGTATATCAGACTTTCAAAAAGGGTAGAGAATCCAGACCATAAAAAATGTAAACAAATAAAATAAGGATGATTTATTAGTTGAAAAATATAAATAATTTTAATTTTAGGTAGTATTTATACGAATAGGGGTTGAGAAGAAATAGTGTACAAACATCAGAAAATGAGGAGGAGAAAGAGGACACAGAAAATCAAACAGACCCTTCTGGATAAAATTGAGTTTGACTATTGGGGAGTGATAGGCAATACATCTATCTGAACAAGGAACCTGAGATATGCTTCAAGGCAGACAGTAAAATTGGATTTTATCTGGTAGCTAAAGTTCTCTCAATTTCTTGTGTAATATGTCTAGCTGTAATGTGCAGAATTTCTTGGGAGAGATGAAAAGCTGAAAAATCTTGAGATTAGTTTAGTGGCTCCGACAGGAATCCAGGTCAGGGAAGCACTGATGAAGGCCTGGTCTTCTGTGGTACTGACTGTAGATCCCCCCAAAAGACCATCAAAACAATCTGCTGATAAAGCAAAGCTAAGTTGATTGCTGACTATTGTGTCAGAGATCATTTCCTCCCTAAGATTCTTAATTGATTCTTAAAAGAGGGAAGGAAAAGGCAGGATATTAATGAGGCTGGGTGGAGTTGTCTGGAAAAGGTGGGGCTGTCTAGTGGTTGGGGGGTGCTACTGATAGGACTTAAGGACAGTTTATGACATAATAGGGTGGAATAGATGGACAAAGTCATGTGAGAATTTTAAAGCAGTCTCTGATGATCTTAGTTGAAAAATCTATTGGCCTGAGAGCTTCTTAGAGTTCTCCATCGCTTAAATAAATGGATTTGGGAAGATTTCTGAAACAACATTATTTGCAACCCTTCTACCTGGGTAAGAGTTTCCTGAAATAATAATACAATTATTATTTAGACAGTATTATTTATACACAATAATACACGCAGTTGGATAGTATATCGTGTTAATGTTGACATAAACTGTATGGTTACAGATGGTTTTGGCTCTCAGCTATGGCGATGGTTAAGTAGTGTCAGCTAAGAAACAATGAGATTTGGTGGATGATTAAATATAGGGGACAATGAAGAGGACAAATTAGAATAATCTGAGGGTTGATATTTTGAAAACACTGACTTAATTGTTATATTGGAATCATAATTTAAAGGTGAAAAGAGTTTATAATAAGCATTGCAGACAGATGCGGATGATTTAAATGTTATTAAGTTTGGGTAATTATTAACCATTCAGAATTCAATGTGTATTCACTCATATAATTATAATACATCATAGTTACTTCAAATCATTTTGGAAATAAAGTAGGTATATATGATGAAATAAAAATAAATTGTGATGAACTAAATTCAAGTTAATTATATTGGTTATAGGTTTGTTGTAAGTTTTATATCTGTGATTACAAAGTAAAATCTCTCTTTTTTGAATGCCTGGGTAACTTTTCCTATAATAACAAATTCAAAAACTCCTGTTTTGTATTAAGTTAATTATACATGTGACTTTTACTCCCCTAGATTTTGTATTCTTTGTGCATGTCAAAGAAAAACTGTGCAGGACAGAATTAAACAGGCAAGGGATGACCTTATTCAAGAATACTGCAATAAAGGGACTGAGATTGAATGCAACTCTAGTGAAACAAAAGGTGGGAAGATTTTAAAGCACTAGGAAAAGTAGGAAGGAAATACTGGAGAATATTAGAGGCAAGGATAGTCAACATGATGAGGCCATCTATATTTGTTAATTGTCACTATCAAAGCGTGAATGAAAAGGGGTACCTAATAGACCTGATAAACTCAGGACTACCTGGCACGTCTGATGAGCTCAACAAGTGAAAGTAACTACATGGGATGCTCTGATCACATGTCCTAACCGAGCAGGCTATAATGTGAAGTCAAGTCCTAAGGCCTATCTATATAATAGATCCATCTTTACCTTACACAAGCCTTGTTTATTGTTTTTGTGCATCTGAGAAAATGAACTTAAAGTGTCAGAATAATCTCTTTTCCAGAACTCCAGAGGCAAACACCCCGGTACCACAATGAGACAACCTCAACATTCCTCACTGTTACCTTTTATCTGCATACCTCTGTAAACTTGCATGGTAAATGTTAACAATCCTGTACCCCCAACAAAAGTTATATGTATCTCTCCATTCTACTTAGCAGCCAATCCTATAGATTCTCCCCACCTTTATTTTCTCCTGCCTCCTTAATCTACTACTAATGGATTTCATATAACCTTCCCTAAAGTCTTCCCCTTTGATCCTCAAGTAGAAAATAAATTGCTAAACTGCTATTCCCAAAGGCATTTTCTCAATCCTTTGAGATTTTGCTTCCTGGTCTGGCCCTCAGCCTTTGGCTCAAATATACTCTTTAAATCTTTCTTAAGGTCTGATATTTCCTCCTGGACAAAAGTTAGGCTCCTACCCTCCCAGGGAGACTAGGGAATCAGGATGTTATCTCCTTTGATAATTGCATTTCAAAAATATGGTTTCCAGGTCCTTGGGAAAGGCATTCCTTTTTTTTTTTTATAAAACTAAAAGTAGCTGGAAGATTTACATCTCAAAGGGGCTAAGAACGAATTTATAATGGCAGATGTTCTAAAGTAAATATTTTAATTAAAGGGAGGTCAGAGGCCTATAGTCAGGAAGAAATCTGTCTAAGGTTTAGTCAAGGTATGGGGAACTAGAAGGCCCTAGTGGTCAATAACTGATATATCTGCGTCTACCATTCATTTACCCACCTTTGCCAAGACCAATACCTTGTGCATACTTAGTGCTCAGCAAACACTAGAACCACAAAAATGTTAAAGATGACATATCCAATCCAGTCCCCTCATTTACACATACATTTAAATTATAAATTGGTAGACATAAATCATTACACATATACTACAAAACCTGAATCCAACACCTTTGCACTAAGAAAAGTCCGTTTTAGATATTTAAAAGTATTTTTTAAAAATCAGAAGATGGGCTTTGATCCTACTGGTTTTTCCTTAAATCTTGAAAGGTCAGTAGTTGCTAAAAGTTTAAATTAGTTTGAAAGATAAAGATATTCAAGGGTCTGGCATATCACAGTGCTATCCCAAGCTTACTGCACTTTATAACACAAACATTCTTTTTCCTTTCTTAAAGTCGGTCTTCTTTCAGAAATATTTTCAGTTGGATACATTTAAGACAAATCAATCTATCCCTTTTAAGAATAGAGAAATGGCAACAAGTTCTTTGAAAAAGAGTATAATTTCTCTGGTTCTTTTTTCCAAATTGTATCACTTCCCGCAAGCAGTGAATTCTACCCGTTAAATGTCTTGCCACATCAACCTAACAAGTGTATGTTAAAATTGTTTCCAATCTATACAAAACCTTTTGACTATTGTTTGTCAAATTTTTTTAATGTGATAAAAATAAATCAATACTATTTTAAATACCAAATTTACTGAAGCCTTAACGAAAATCTCCGCTGTTAAGATTTACATAAAAAATGAATCATACAAGTAACTCAAGTTTGCAATATTTGTAACACAAAGATTTCTGTCAAAAAAAAAAAAAAAACAACAGTTGGAAATAACATGCTGTTTGCAATGTAATTGTTACTATTCACTAAAGCAGAAAAGGCAAATGCGAGAGCTGAAGGGCTGACAGCCTAGTCATTTAAAACTACAGGTTGTCTCAGGAATGACAATGGTTTTGAAATTCAGCTCAACCCATGCCGAGAAGTTGCTAGCTCTAGATACTGGAGAATATTTAACACTTTAGTTTAATAAGTTTTTCTTTCTTTTTTCCTCAGAACATTTCAACTAACCAAGAAAATCTTAGCCTTTAAAAAAAAAAACAAAAACTACACCAATATTCAAATGGGCATGGGTCTGTTCTGCAGAATCTGGATTCTGAATTTCTAATGAGGACATTTGTTTAAACGTATATGATCAACAGAGTTGTAAAGCCCACAACTGGTTTCTTCTGTTAGGGAAAAAAAAAATAATAGCAAAAATACACATGTATATGTGTTTGCTATGTATAATTGTATAATTGTTAACAGACCTATATATTTGCTTAAGCTTTTTCTTTTCTTTTTTTTTTTTTTTTTCCATTCTTAAAACAATTTCAGTCTCTATTCTGAGATTGGAACTACCCTCGTTGGGGTGACTGATCGGTGTTCTTCTGTTTGTCCTTGTGTATACACTGCTTGTCACTAACAGAGTCTCTCTTTAACCAAGCTGTAGACAGGCTCCTAGGAGGCCTTCCCTCAACCAGGCCTCAATCTTAACTCCCATCATTGCTGGACTTGCATAGTTCAGTTTTTACAAGAATCCTGCTAAGTCAGTTTATGGAGAATCCCACATCCTTGATATTCGATCACCTTCTACATCTGATCCAATATACCTTAGGGCAGTGGTCCCCAACTTTTTTGGCACTAGGGACCAGTGCTCCTATGAGAATACAATGTCTGATGATCTGAGGTGGAGCTGAGGCGGTGATGCCAGCACTGGGGAGCGGCTGCAAATGCAGAGGAAGCTTTGCTCTCTGGCCCGCTGCTCACCTCCTGTTATGTGGCCTGGTTCCTTACAGGCCAAGGACTGGTACCACCCGTGCCTCCAGGGATAGGGACTCCTGCCCTAGGGGATGTATGATTCCTCTCCTGCCTGCCTTCAGCAAGAATCCTGTTAGTTCAGTTTAGCAAGAATTCTCCCTAACCTTGATATCTCCTCTGAGTAATTCTCCATCCACTTAACCTCTCACTCTGTTCCTTCTCTATAAATACACACTTGTTCTTGTTGCATTTGGAACTGAGCCTAGTTTTATACTGACATCTCTTTCCTCCTATTCCAGTAGTTCTTGGATAATATCTGTTTTATCACTTTAACTCCTGTTTGTCTGGTTTTAACACAGCCACTGGCAACATTACTTTGAGTGAGATCCGGCTTCCTCGGACGCCCACTTTACATTGTAGCTGCCATTTTCACAAACAAGAGGGTCTGAGGGGTTGGCCAGCCAGTCTTCAGCTCCTCCCCTTTTGCCTTTGCAGTGTTCTGACTGCATATAAGGACAAGACCGAGGTATTAGAGTCCACTTTCTGTTTAGTCTCCTCTTTCAGTAGCTGTTTTTCTTTCTTAACCTTTGAGCTCACAGCTGCTATCCAATGACCTGAGAGAGAATATCCAAGGACCACTCCCCCACCCCATAATTTATGTTAGCCTGAATTTAAAAGTACTTTAGATAGCTACCAATCCAGCAACCAATCCATCCATCTAATCCATTACCATTTTACAAATGAGGAGACTGAGGTTCAAGACTGGATTTCTACTAAATGGCAGATTTAGGATTAAAAACCAACTCTTTCAAATATCAATTTAGGGTTCTTTCTACTAGAGCATATTGCCTCATTAAATTGACATTTTCTAATAATTCATACTTTTTTGTTTTGTTGATATTTCATCTATTGTCAGTGTCCTGAATTGCCTTCACCAACATAATATTTCTCAGGCAATGTATTCCTTTTTCAGAGATGCTAAAATAGGACCTATGATGTCAGACATTTCTGAGTTGAAGACCTGCTCTCCCACTTGCATGTGACTTCTCACCTACTCAATTTGAAACAGTAAAAGAGAGATTAGAGATGTTAATGGAATAATATTTAATTATCATCACAAGTTATAAATGTGATATTGCAATATCCTTACATGAGTGGTTTTAGAAATCTGTGAACTAATTGCTTTGTATTTTAAACTTCAGACCTCATCAAAATACTTACAAAACAAAATTATAAAGGAAACCACTGATATATACATACTTTGGAAGTGAAAGAGAGCCTGAGTAGCATAATATATGTTGGTTGACTGCTCTTAGAAAAATCTCCCTCAAGTGTGATTGCATTTGCAAGTGTCTGGGTTTAAAAGTAACAGAACATGGTACTCACAATTTCTGTAACAACAAAAAAAAAAGCTCAGTGTGCTAGTTATCAAATCAAAGACAGTGCAAGCTGGACTTTATCCTTGTTTTCCAATGTATGCAGCAGTTTATACAGAGCCGAATTTTGGTCTGTTACTAAAGTGGGATATTTTTGCATTTTGTAACGACAGATTGTGTTATAAGATGAAAGTTGTGTCACCATTTTTTTTTTTCCCCAGAAAAAACTGATCTTTAAATAACATTCGAACTGACTGACATTGTTTTACAGATTATAAATGAGTAACTACTATCCTTTGGAAATTACTTGAAAAGTAAAGTTTCTCTCTTACTGCAAGGGCTTTTTTTTTTTTGCCTTTTTTCTTGCCTTCAGCTAGTAATCCTCCTTTGAAATACCATGGAAACAAGCAAATATGCCTCATTAAACTTTCCTTGCAGGAGAAAAATTGCAAGAATTTTTAGGTTGTAGAGTAGATAAAAATAAAACACATTTCCTTTAAAGGTGATTAGATTGTCCTTTATAAATTCTTTAAGGAAAGATACCAGAGTTAGAAAAAGAAAAGGACCATGTATTTTCATATTTGTGAAACTGATGATTTTTAAAAACTGATGGTTCATTGTATTTCTTGAATTACTGAAAATAAACATTCTCAATTATACTTCATAGTTAATATTAAATGACATTTCAGATATATTGTAAAATTAAAGTAACTATTTTGGATAATGCAAAAACATAATTACTAGTGACATTAAAAACTTCTCTATTAAAAGTTTTATTTGCATAATGACTTTGGTTAAGAAGGAGGGCTTAATAGAAAAAAGCCTTATTTAATTTTGTTCTACAGTATGAGTTAGGCGATGGGCATGTTTCTTTGACAGATGAGACCAGAAACAGGTAGGGTCATAAGCAATTTCTTAATGTGAGTGAAGCTACTAGTGAGTCAGGAACTATTGAATTTTCTGGTGTTTTAATGGCCAAGTAATAAAGAAAACCCTTTCATCTTAAGGATACTTTAGCTTTCCCCCAAATTTGAAACTAAAATTGACAAATCCATTTCATATTAAGGGCTGGCACTTTCACATAACTTGGAACTTGGGAGTGAAAGAAAATGTAGCTTATACATGTGTCTTTGAATAGTCTTCATTTATTCCTTCACTATCAGAATTAACCTTATGAATAGATCTTAGAATTCACAAACATCACCATTAGTTAGACTCTCCCCTGTTTACTCTGCCAACTTGTATTGTGTCCTCTTAACTAGGCAGCAACTATTAGGAACATGTCCTGAATTAAACATCCAATCCTAGAAGAGCTGAATGATGTTTTTAAAGGCACACTGTGAAGTGAAAGGAATTATTGATTTTTGTTGAGTTAGTATTTTGTACATTGGAATCCACTTAAACAACAGAAATCAATATATAACTCTCTCAAACCACTGTTTTAGAATTGTTACTGTTTGTTTTTTTTTTAACTAAATCATAGATGTAATTTCTTTAGTAACATGTTAATTTTGTGTGTGTCTGGATTAAAAGATTTCCATGTTAGTGATGTATTAATTTAGGCATCTAAGGGTATACTGGAACCTCCAACACAGGCCCAAAACATGATTTGTATGCAGCAATTAATCACCTATATCCAGACAATGTTGTTATGCTTCCACAATTAGTGGCTATGTCCTGGGAGGTAGGGATCTGAGCTTTATTCTATTCCTTACAAAAAAGGTATGAGTAGGGACTCATTATTAGATTTGAAGAGTTTAGATATCACATCTATCCAACTCTTAACTGATGACAATGATCCTAGACCACATAGAGTACATTTGTGTTTCAATAACCTAAATCTCAACTTAGATTAAATTGAATAAGGTAATTGAAAGTGACTGATAATGCCTGGAATAAATAAGCCATTCCAATATATTCAAATTTACTTTTTCTTTCTTCTACGAAGCTTTTTTGTTTGCCATGTCACCCATTGTCTCTGTTCACTCGGGTTCTGAAAGCCTTTTGCTTACTTAGAATATTCTTTATTAAGTGGCAGTACAATGCTATGCTAATTATATTAGATAGATTATCATATATAATGAATATTTTTCTTCACCAATGATCAAAATTATATTGCTTTCCTTTCTTCTTTCTTAAATTCAGCAAGAGATTTCACTTTTTTTTCCCCATGTCTTGATAACAGGACAAAAAAAAGTGCTGATCTGCTTGCCATTTGTTTTAAATTTGTGGGACATTTTTATCTTCAATTTTACAGTCTCATGCCTAAAGCAGAACATCAGTATTTTTAAAATTGTTGTGCTTGACATTGCTAATCCTTGTTTTACCTTATAAATTTCATTATTATTATTATTATTACTATTATTATTATTATTATTATTATTTTAACATTTGTAAATGAAACAAGAGGAGGAGACATTAGCAGTCTACCAAGATTTCCAGAGGAAGATAAAAAAGAAAAAGAAAATCTTTACTAGTACATGTACCTATCAAGGAAATGCGCCGTTGTGTGGAGTTACTTCAAGTGGGAAATTAGGTGGTAAATAATGTCCCTATAGTAATTTCGACACGATAACATTTGCATAATTAACATGAGTTTTACAGAACTGTTCAAGTTCTTTCATTGATATTTCACTTTCTAATTTGTTCATTGAAACACATAACAATGCACATGCTTCATGGTGAGTTTAATTCAGTTTTATTAGCAACATTTTATTGATTTTATAAAAAAATAACCTCTTTAGTCCATTTTTATTCTTGATCTCAAACAGTAGAGTAAAGTCTATGTAAAAAGAAGCAGGAGAAACTAAGAAAGCTGAGTTGATGGGGGTCAAGAAAAGCTTTATGAAGAAAATGGTGCCCTAGCTAAGTGTAAAGAAGGGAATTAACCAGGTAGCTAGGAAGGAAGAGACAGAGGGAGAATGGAGGGGTATTTTAAGTAGAGGGGAATACACTGGTACAAGGCAAGAAAGCATTAAAGGGCATAACCTGGGAGAGGATGGTATTTGGGGACTGATTATGGATGAGCTAGTGGGACTGACAGGGAAGATTAAGGATGCAATTATAAGGAGTTTGGATTCAGAGTATGGCCTCTTTCTAGAAATCTTATTCACCACTTTGTCAAATATTCACTCATATTTTAGCAACGGGCTATAGGGTCATATTTTCTGCAGTTCTCTAGAGTTAAAATCCGTCGAGTCCCCTGCATTTTTTTTGTTCATAGTTCCAATATAATGTAATAGAAAAAAATTTCACCAAGAATATATTAAATCTGACTGGTTTTAGATTAAATTATTTGCCCCTGTGATCTTTTCATGTCTCTATGTATAGAACTACTTCACTCCTTAAAACTGCTCCATAGCATTCCATAATGTAGATTTATTTTCACAAAACTTCATTTACTCTCTATTTTAAAAATATTAATTTATTTGTGAGTTGATACTTTTTATTGTTCTTACATTTCCTCCATGATTATTAGGTTAAAAATTCTTTTTGACATTTTTATTATCTTTTATTTGCCTTTATATATATTTACATTTTCTGCTGTGTTAACACATTTATTAATTTATATATCTTTTATATATAATTGGCCAATATACATTTAATTTATATATTAGCAATATTTTACCTGTTTTATACATTGTAAATTTTTTCTCCCAGCTTGTCACTTGTATTTTAATTTTATTTATACCATATTTTGTTACAAAGATGTTTATATTTTGATACCATCAAATGTATCTGATTAGAGATGACTAAAAATAAAAAAATAAATGTATCAATCATTTCCTTATGGATTTCATGTTCTGGATATCTCATATTTTATTTACAATAACTTCATAGTTTCATTTTTCTTCTTTGTTTTGACTTCTTTATTTTTACATTTAGGTCTAACTGGAATTTATTTTTCTCTCTGGAAAAAAAAACCCATAAAATGAGATCTTTATCTTACACCAAATGGTTAATTGTCTAATATCCTTTATTGACTAGGTCTCTCTTTTTTATTAATTTGTATGCCATTTTCATATTCCAAGTTTATATATACATTTAAATATGGATATATGTGTATGCATCTACTTATGAACTACCTCTTTTGGTCCAGTGATACACTTAGCTATTTCTGCACAAATATTACACACTTATATCCCACATAGCTTTATAAAACGTTTCATATCTGATAGAGTAAGCATTGCCTTACTGTTTTTCCCCCCCTAAAATCTTCTTGGCTAGTTTTTACATTTAATATTCCATACAAATTTTTGAGTTAGCTTTTCAAGTGCATGAAAATTATTTTTGAAAATTTTGAATTGAATTGTATTGTATTCGCAGAATAGTTTGAAAAGATTAAAATTTTTTAAATATCAAGTTTTCCACTTCATGAGCAATCTCTTTCTATATATTTAGATATTCTTCCATACCCTCTAGTCATAATATATGTGTATTTTTTATAAAAGTCTTATACATTTCTTGATATACTTATCCTTATTTTATAACTCTGTTATTGTTAATGAATAATGTGCTTTTAACTATTATATGTCTAATTAATTTTCTGGAATATAGAGAGGTGTTGCTTATTTCACATTGCTCTTGTAACTAGTCACTTTATGGAACTGAAAATAGTTTGTCTAATGGTAAATTTTCTATATGTACCCAATCATAAAAATGCCAGTTTTAACTCTAAAATTACCATTTAAAAATCTCATTTTTAATGCTTTATAATATTTTGTAAATTTGTAATATATACTAACCATGGTGAAAACAGGCAGCTTTTTCTTGTTCCTGACTGTAATGCAAAAGGTGTGGTTTCTATGTTAAGATTACTGTTTCCATATGTTTCTGGTAAGGCCATTTTGCTATTGATTTCTAACTCTTATTCTGTGCCATAATAGATGGAAAATGTTTACATACCCTTTCCATTCTTCCTTAAATGAATGGGTACTTACTAGATGCTGGGATCAAAAAGTCAGTCCCAGAGATTAAGGTTAATTAATATCTTTTATGGCTATTGTAGAAAGTTCAGGATGGTTTATAAATACATTAAAAGGAAGAAACTTTTCTGACCATTTTCAACACCTAATAACTCTGATATCTTCCTCTTCATGATCTTAAGCCATTTCAAACAGATGAGGGTTAATGGTTAAAAGATAGTGAATAGCCAGCATATGCTCAAAGACACAAGAACAGAAACTATGCTTAATGGGTTTTATTATGTAGTGCAAAAAGGAAATAGGAAGGTCTCTGTAACTGAAGAAAAAATTGTTGAAGTATTTTTACTTTCAAATTCAAACTAGTTACACATTTATATAGCTCCTAAATGTAACATAACCCTAAATTTGAATTTATTTACACCATTCAAGCTATCATTTAAATTTTAATAATTTTTCCACAAACATATTCAATATCTCCAAAGTAGATTAATTTTTGACAAATATTAAATAATTGTGTATTTCACATGTAGGGTTAGAATGAAAGAAGAAATGTAATGTGGACCATTCCACGGCATGGAGAAATTCAGCTAAACAAGTAACTGTTTCTTTGATTTTCTTGATGGAAGAAAGAGGGCCTAAAAAAAGACTAATGTGAGAAAAATGACAAAACTAACAACAAAAAAGGAAGGACTTGTGTAAGAAAGGAAAAAAGAAACTTTCAGAATTTTATTTAATGGCCCGAGTTGTTAGAGAATAAAATATCCAATTTTTGTGACACATGGCACAACAGAAACCTGACTCAAGAGAAAATGGAGCATGCATTTTAGCT
>NW_006431956.1:3601844-3622245 GCF_000325575.1 Pteropus alecto | reverse complement strand
AATGTGAATAGGTAACCGCCTTTGGTCAGGGGGCAGAACTCTGTTAAGAGAACATGCTCTGAGTCAAATTGCTTAAGAACTTATTTTTCAGAACCAACCAGTAAGTTAATAATATTTTAGATGGAATCTGACTTAAGAATTCTCCCAGGAATATGAATTGCTTAACCGGAAACAAAAGATAAGTACCTCGTTTCTTAACTCCAAGAAACTATAAATAATATATTTTCTACTACAAGCATAGGTCTGACTGCTAAGCAAATAATTCAGAAAGGATTTTTTATTTTTGCCCTTGGCCCCATGGAAAATTAATAGGATAAAGTACTCTAGTGGAAAGGGCACAGAATTTTGATCTCATTCTCACACAAGTTGACTTGAGATATTTTGTAATTCCCTTTCTGTGTCCCTCAGTTTTATTAACTATGAAACAAATTAATTGACAAAGGATAAAAAATACAGAAATGCAGAGCAATTTAGGCATCAAATAAATGCCCAATTCGCATAAAGTGCTAGTTAATCTGGAGATACCAGGGAAGAAGGATCTCCCTGCTATGCCTCCTGGCCTTCCCCCAGTTTGAGGCTTTCTAAATAAACTGTAGGTCTCCTTTAGTTCTTACTTTCCATGATTTTGAGATATCCTGTTGAAAACTGTCTTTTACTGCCAGTGTTCTCTTAAATAGTTGTGCTTTATAAATGGCAATTCAGTACCCAACTTTCATTGTTTCTACTCTGTCAGTCTGGGTGATCCTGGGATTACCTTTCCCAATTGCCCTGCAACTCAGTTTGGTTCAGGCTTCATGATGCTGAATACTGGCTGGAAATTTTTCAGTTGGGACTCCTGAAATGTAGCCCATCTTTAGATCCTTTTGAGGAAAATAAAACAAAAACAATATAATATGGAACCAGACATAGCTCAGGATGTCTTTAACCCTCAACACCTACTGGAGGAATCTCTGCTACTCATACTAATGAGAGCAGTAGTTATCTAAATTAAAGCTAGCTATATACTCACTGAGGGTGTGACATACGTATCTTCCTTATCAACATTTTTATTTATTTATCTACAAAAAATTTAAACCACTTTATTGAGGTATGATTGACATACAAAAAACTACATATTTAATGTATACAATTTAATGAGTCTAGAGATAAGTATACATCTGTGAAAGCATCACCATAATCTATGCCATAAATAGTCATCACCTCCAAACGTTTCCTCCCACCTTATTATTATTATTATTATTATTATTATTATTATTAGCAATAGGATGTTAGGAACTGTTCTTGATTCTCAGTGCTGGGCATCCACATTTTTTAATAGAATAAAATACAGTATACTATAGGGACTATGCTGTACAGTAGATCTCTAGGACTTATTCATCTTGCATAACTAATACTCTATACTCTTTGATGAATACCTCTCCATTTCTCCCTCCTCCCATCTCCAGGCAACTACCATCCTACTCTCTGCTTCTGTGCATTTCACTATTTTAGATTCCACATATAAGTAATTTCATGTAGTATTTATTTTTCTCTATCTGGCTTATTTCACTTAGAATAATGTCCTGAGGTCATCCATGGTGTTGTAAATGCAGAACAAAATAGAATTTAAGTCAAAAACTGTCATAAGAAACAAAGACAGTCATTACATAATGATAAGAGTTAATTCAGCAGGTGGATATAACAATTATAAACATATATGCACCCAACATCAGAGCACTAAAATGTATAAATCAATCACTGACAAATCTGAAGAGAAAAATAGATGGCAATGAAATAATAGTAGGAGACATCACTATCCCATTTTCAATAATATATAAATTATGCAGACAAAAATCAAAAAGAAAAACAGCAGACTTGAACAACACTATAGATCAAATATATCTAGCAAACATAAAGAACATTCCACCTAACAGCAGTAGAATACACATTCTTCTTAAGCACACACAAACATTCTTCAGGATAGATAACATGCTAGGTCACAAAACAAATTTAAAAGACTGAATTAATTCCAAGTATCTTTCCCAACCACAGGGAATAAAACTAGAAATAATAACAGAAAGAAAACAAAAAATTAAGCAACACACCATGAACGACCCCTGAGACAAAATTTTAAAAAATGAAAGAAAAATTAGAAAATATTTGAGACAAAAACGAAACAACAAATAAACTCTGGGATATGCCAAAAGTAATATTAGGAGAGAAGTTTATAATGATAAATACCTACATTAAAAAAAAGAAGATAGCTCTCCCATACCTCAAGGAACTGGAAAAAGAAGAGCAAACTAAGCTCGAAGTTAACATAAGGAAGAAAATAATAAAGATTAGAACAGAAATAAATGAAAGAGAATAAAAATACAGAAAGAAATCAATGAAACTAAGAGTTGTTTTCTTGAAAAGATAAATAAAATTGACAAATCCTTAGCTAGATTAACCAACCAAAAAGAGGGAAGACTCAAATAAATAAAATCAGAAATGAAAAAGTAGATATCACGATCGATGCCACAAAAATAAAAAGATCATATTAGGCTATTACAATAAATTATATGACCCAAATTGGACAACCTAGAATAAACGAATACATTTCTAGAAGCATACAACTTACCAAGACTGAATCGGAAGAAAATAGAAAGCATGAACATATCAAAAGCAAATAAAGAGAATAAATTAGTAATTAAAATCTCCCAACAAAATAAAACTCAGGAACTGAGGACTTCACATGTGAATTTTGCCAAACATTTAAAGAATAATATCGCTCCTTCTTAAACTCTTACAAAAAAATAGAATAAGAGAGAATACTTCCAAATTCTCTTTATGAGGCCAGCATCACTCTGATAACAAAGCCACAGGCAACAGAAAAAAAAATAGACAAATTATACTTCATGAAAAGTTTTTAAAAATGTGCATCAAAAAACAACACCAACAGAATAAAGCAACCCACAAAATAAGAGAAAATATTTGTAAATAATATATCTGATAAAAGACTAATACATAAAAAATAGAGAACTCCTGAAGTTCAATAAAACAAACAATCCAATTCAAAAAAGGTAAAGAACCTGAACAGACATTTCTCCAAAGAAGATATATAAATGGCCAATAAGCACATAAAAAAATGCTCAACCTCACTAATTAGGGAAATGCAAATCAAAACTATAATGACATACCACCTCACACCCATTAGAATGGCTACTATCAAAAGACAGAATATAACAAGTACTGATGAGAATGTGGAAAAATTGGATCCTTTGTGTACTGTTGGTGGAAACGTAAAATGGTGCAGCCACTATAGAAAATAGTATGGAGGTTCCTAAAAAATTTAAACACAGAATTACTATATGATTCAGCAATTCGACTTCTGGGAATACATTCAAAATGACTGAAAGCAGGGTCTCTAAGAGATATTTTCACATTCATATTCTTAATGGCATTATTCACAATAGTTAAAATGTAGTGGGCAATCAATTGCCCACTGATAGATGAATAGATTAGCGAAATGTGGTATAAGGATACAGTGGAATATTATTTAGCCTTAAGAAGGAAATTCTGTAATATGCTACAACATGGATGAAACCTGAAGACATTACGCTAAGTAAAATAAGCCAGTTAGTCACACATACAAAAAAAATACTGTATGATTCCATTGATATAAGGTACTTACAGTAGTCAAGTTCACAGAGATAGAAAGCAGAATGGTTATTGTCAAGGGCTGGGGGAAGAGGGAATGGGAAGTTCCTGATTCATGGGTACAGAGTTTCAGTTTTACAAGATAAAAAGAGCTCTGGAGATGGATGGTGGTGATTGCACATTATGGATGTATTTAATACCACTGATCTATATACTTTAAAATTGTTAAGGTGGTAAATTTTATTTGTTTTATCACAATAAAAGATAGAAAAACATAATGCAGTGTAACTGATGCTAAGATCAAGTGATAGGTTTGGGAGTATATGGGTAGGACATTTTAATCACAATTATTGTGGAGGGATGGGATGGGGTTGCTCACTGGCCTTGGAGAATTCCAGAGAGAAGAGAGCTTGGCTTACCCTCCATTGTAGGCTAAGTCTGAGAAGGTCTGCCTTTGCTGTTTCTACGAAATGCTACATGCCATCATTATTCTAGACTTCAGTAGGATTGTAAATCAGAGAGGAATTATTTCTAATCCTTACTTCATTCCCCAGAAATGTCTGTAACATCAGGGAATTTCAGCTGCAATTTCAGTCTTCAATTTTAGTCTACCACATGTGACCTGTTTCATGACCATTGTACAGGAGTTTCCTTTAAGGAAAAGAACAGCCGGAAGAAACTGTATCGATCGTTTTAGTCTAACTCCATTGCTTTACAGAGGAAAGAACGAGCTCAGGAAACTTGAATAATTTAGCTAAGGTCACACGAACTATTTGACAGTTGTATAAAGCCAGTTCTGTAGTCCTAAGTCTACATAGAGTTCACGGATATGGCACATAAAGGATAAAGTCGGGCAGCAAAATGTTGCTTTTAGACACAAAACATTCTTGCAGATTATATCTGAGAACAAATCTTAATGATATATGTGACTCTGCCACTGATATATTGGAGAATTATCAAACTAATGGGTCAAATCTGACAAAAGTAAAGTGTTGGTCTTGATGGGGTAATATTAAATAAGGGTAGGAGTCAAGTTAGTATGGTGAAAAATAGGGGCTCTTTGAACAGTGACTTAGGACATCAGTGGTGCACATAAAATGACATAACCAATTTCTCTACTCACTAGGCCATAGGTACCCTCTCAGTCTATCACTGAATGATATGTTCTACTCTCTAATTTCATCTCCTTCTTAAAACGTTACTGACATCAAAGTAAGCCCCTAGCTTTTCACGAGGGACCTCTGCAATAACTATTCAGTTTCAATCACATATAAGCACATATTCTATTCTTCTGGAAGAGACAATCCATTTAAAAATCTTAAATAGACTCTGCTGTAAAGACCAGAATTACTGCTTCGGAATATATCTGAGTCTATGATATTATCACTTGTGTTGAGAATGCATTTTTCAATAAATATCAGAATGTGAAGTTGGTTTTCATCTATCACTGGAATAACAGAACATATGAGTTATAGCTGCTATAATAACACCACATGCATTAAGATATGAGTGTATGGTACATATGTGCTTGACAAATTATTCTTTAAAAACCCAATCGAAGCAAATGAGAAATAGAAATAAGGTAGAAAAAGAAGAAAAAATTTACCAAGAACACTGTTTCTGGATATTTCTAACCTGTTATTAAATATAGAAAAAATATGTCATTTTCCTTTACCTCTATTTCATCTTTTCCTTATTTCTCTATGTGACTTCTATAGCTCACCTATCCTGTTACTGCTATATTCAGGGATAGAGTGTACTTGAATAATTCAGGCTTGAGGAATAAAAAAAGATATTGGTAACAGTCCAGAGCATACAAATAGGATAAATGAAAGTGGTTTCGGTGGGGAGGTAGGGAGAAAGAGAGGAGACGTGTATGCATGTGTGTGTTTGTGTTTTGTATTTGTGTGTGAGAGACAGAGACGGAGATGGAGAAAGGGGAAGGGAAAGATAAGGGGGAAAGAGAAGAGAGAGGGTGAGGGAGAGGGGAGGAGAGGGGAAAGGAAGAGAATATACAACTGGAAATATTTATCTTCTGCTATCCAAGCCTCAGTGTAAGTCTTAGAAGTGGGGAGAATCTTAATTACCAAAATCTGAGATGTACAGAGAAGGTTGAAATGTTCTCTAGAAACACTGACATTATTTTAAGTTATTTACTTTGGGATCACTTTTAATTTAAATAATAATTATTTGAATTTATAAGCTGAACAAAGATTCAAGTGAGAGATATTATTGTATAACAAAGAGTTTACAGTCATTTTGCACTTGAAAAAAAATTCATCATTTCAATGACTTCAGGAGAGAAAGAACTGGTATAAGCTTTTGAGAAATGCCAAAAATACATTAAACACATATATATATTTCATGTTTATGTGCTACCTTTTGCAGATGTAGTAAAATATTTTGCAATACAAAATCTGATCATTTTAGGTGTTGAACATCAATCTAGATTTTCTGTTGTTGAAACAGAGGTATATTTCTTAGTAATTTTAGCTTCAAGTTAATAAATTTTAATAGTTACTACTTATTTATTCAATAAATATATATTTATCTATCATTTGTATTATTCTAAATGTTGGCATAGAGTAGATTTTAATATAGACACTGTCCTTAAACTTTCACTGAGTTTACGGTGTGGGAAGATGCAGGTCATCTTTGTGCCTACTATATACAATACATCTTATATGATACAAGAATTAAAATAGAAACATAAAATCATATAATGCAGTGTTTAACAATCATCTCTTTGAAACTCCCACTGGGGGGAAAATTGATTTTAGATTATCCTTTGCAAATGGTTATTATGTTTCTGCTTAAATATATTAAGTAATAGATAGTTCACTAATTTGCATCTGACCTATTGTTTCTTATTCAGTTCTTGTCAGAAGATGTTGGTTGCCTCCATATCCATTCTCCTGTAATTATACAGGAAAAGAGAGTTAACTGATACATGGCCGTATAGCTGAGTACTGTATTTCTTAGCGTCTTACAGCAAGGCGTGTCCACTTGATGAAGTTCTAGGCAAATGAAGAATAAATGATACATGCTCTGTCTGTGTCTTGACATTAAAACAATTGGGTGTACTCATCCATACTCTTCTCCTTTTTGCTGGCTAGAGAAGTCAAGGACTGAAGGAATTATTTTGACTCTGGAATTAAATCCATATATTCAAGATAGCAGGACTGTTCCTTTAGTCCTGGAGCCTTTACATTTGGTGAAGGAAAAATAAACTATCTTGTTTAATCTACTATGGTTTAAGATGCCGTTGTTATAGTAATTTAGAATATACCCGCACCTAATATAACGATCACCTTGTAATAGTACAGAGAGACTGATTTCCATTCTTTGGTCAAGCTTTTAAATATTTTACAAAGGTTATAAAATTTCCTATTTATTTAAAGCATTTAACAAGTATTTATTGGGTGTGCATTACTGCAGGGTACCATGCTAGGAACAGAGAATATTGGGGGAGTAGACAGGGAGAGAATTAGGTAAGAAGAGCCTCTGCTTGCACTGTAACTGAGAAAGTCCCAGCCAGGTCAGTGAGCCCCAGAAGATGACCTATTAGAAGAGTCCCACAAATGGCCAGGCTCTAGTATCGCTGTCACACTCAGTCTTTGGCTGGGCCTTGACTGCAGTGGAAGAACCTGATCTCAATGTGAATACTGTGGTGGATTTCAAGGCTGTCAGCTAAGTAGTTCCTTATACCAGGTTTTTCCAGAAGGGAGATCTGAAATGCCTAGTCTCATGGCTTCTATATGTGTGAATTAAACTAATAATATAAGTAATGTTCTAGGATATTCTCTGACACTTAAGAGAAAGTTGATTGCTTTTTTTCTAGAATGTTTATTTTATTATAACCAAACAGTAAATATTAACTGACAGAAAGCTATAGAAGTATGAGACAATGTCCTCTGTCTTAAGAATCTTAATTTTAGACAAAGAAAAATATGACTTTTACAAGTTATAAGATTGGTGGTACCTCCTTACTGGCAGAAATACTCTATTTTGGATAAGATAATGCAAGAAACATTCACAAATGAAAGGAGGTTTAAGAAATGATGAGGACACAGTGAGCTCAAGTATGGAAATCAAAATTGCCAGAAAAGTTGTGGGACAATAGACTAGGGCTTTAGTCTATAAACACAGAGAAAGATGGATAATTTATGATCACAGTGATTTTAAATACATAGCCAATAAATAAGACAAAGATAAAAAGAAAGAAGAAATTCATACAATATGTGGACCTTGAATTATGCTTTAGTAGTTTGGTAATGTATGATTTACATAGAGGTTTGAAGAAGCTGGTGTCTGGATGTTGCCACAAAGTCCTTAGGATCTTAAAAAATAAATTGTTGAAACTGAGCACTTCATTAAGTGAGAATCCTCAAAGGTTTGACTTGGCCATGAAAAGCAAGTTAGAAAACACCTCCCCTTAGCCCAGAGAAGCAGTAACAATGCTGGCTATTTGTCTTTGACTTTGTACACCAAATAAAACTGAATAAATAATTTTACAAAATGATTTCATGTGAACTGAAATCTCCAGCCTATGGGGGCAGCTACTGTGATACCTTCAAGATATTTACAGTGGCATGGGAATTCCAAGTCAGCAGTGAGCATGACATCCAGATTGAAACAATATCATGTGCACAGCCCTATCAGGAATAAACCAAAATCATTCTGAAAAACAGATGAAAAACCTAGAGTACATGGAACTCCCAAAGAAAAATATATTAATCCCTATTGAATAGCTTACAATAAAATTATAAACCATGTAAGAAAAACATCCACCAGGGAGAAGAATGTGTAGACGTAATGAGAGATTTTGAATACTTTGCATCTTTCCTCGCTTCACTTTCATTTTTTTCTTACCTCCATTACCTCAACTTGCATCTTATAAAGTGTCATGCCTTAACATAATTTAAAGTTTTGATTTTTTTAAAGAACTCTGAAAACAAATAGAAATCATAATGAAAGAATGAGAAATAAATGAAAGTCATACATGAAAGAGAACCAAACAGCTTCAAGAAGTAAAAAAAAAAAAAAAAAAAAATCACCAAAGTTTTAAAAAGAATGGATTATTTAAAAATCAGATTAGACATACCTGAAGGAAAAGCTAGTGAGCTTGGAGAAAGATATAAGCAAAATACTGAGAAAAATATCACAGAAATATAAAGAGATGGAAAACATTAAAATGTGGCTAAGAAACAGGCAGGATGAAATAAGGAGGATCGGTGTTTGTTTACATAAGAGTTTTGATGGTATAAACAGAAAGAAAATAGCTAATATTTATAGGTCTGATATTTTTCCAGAGCTGAATCTAGCAAAATATTTTTCTCGATTCAACATAAAAATGTAGAATTCTTAAAAAAATGCATTCAAATATGAAAAACACCTAATGTAATTCATCACATTAATAGGTCAAATGGGAAATACTTGATCATATACACAAATACAGAAAGATAATTTGCTAAAATTAATAATTAACTCATGACAATACACTGTAATAAAAGGGACTGCTTTACTCTGAGAGAGTATATCTATCAAAATAGTCTTTAATTGTGAAATACTAGAAGTCAAATAAATGCAGAACTAAGCCAAAGATGATTTCTATAACTATGTTCATTCAACATTGTGCTACAGGTCTCAGATCATAGCATTTAAAGGAAAAAGTAAGAAAAGTAGAAGACAGAAGAATCTGAAAGGAAGAATTCTTTATCCTTGTTGGGTAAAGATCAGTATACACAAATCAATAGTGTCTTAATATATCAATGCAAGCAATCTAAAAATGGAATTTAAGAAATTTCTTTCTCAATAACAACAAAAACCCATAAAGCATTAATCTAACCTCATTATTCCAGATGTTAATAATAAAAACAAAAAATTGAAACATTATGTGCAAGGATATAAAGATTCTGTATCATAAAGATGATGGTTCTTTTCAATTATAATTATGATACAATGCCAGTTAATATTACATAGTTTTACTTTTCTAGAACTTTACAAATTGATTAAAAGGTATGTGAAAGATTGGTCCATAAAAAAGTAAGGTTTGTTAGGAATTACCAGACATATGGTCTATTGTAAAGCTATGGTACTTAACAGTTCATTGTTGCTTCAGGGACTGATAGACTAGAGGGACAGAATAGTGACCTCAGCTCAAGAACAAAATGTATAAGATTCCTTGAATTATTATTGCATTTAACATAAATCTTGTTTGCCTTCTCAGAATCCTTGACCTTTCTCTTCCTTCTCTCTCAATTGATTGATTGGCACCTTCTCTCCATCAGTTTGCGTTTTTTGAACTCCTCAAAATGCCCTATTGTGGAGCATGGGGTATGGTTTCCTGAGAAGCTGCTGACGGTTTGGCGATGTAACCCAGATATATGTGGTGGTGGTGGGGGTCAGCTCCTTGTGGTGTGATCATTGACCAGTGGACCAAGAGGAGAAAGGGAATAGCAGGTGGGTATTTTTCCTCTCCTTCCTCTCTTCCTCTCTCCTGTGGACAACTCCAAGGTAATAGATACCGCAGCCTCATCGAAGGAGCCTGGAGTTGCTATGTGTCTTTGCAGTTCACTGGGAATCAGAGTTAGCCAGAGTGATAAAGCATTATGTGGCAATACTTCACATCCTTCCTTATCTCTCTTTCATTTCATCCTCATCCTCATTACTTTGGCTTGCATCTTGCAAATAGAGTATTACCCCTTAATCCTGGCTTAGGCTTTGTTTTCTAGATCTGGCTAAGAAGTAACAAGTGGTATTATAACATGGCGTTTTAAGGAAAAAAACAGTTCAATGAATGTGTGTGTGTGTGTGTGTGTGTGTGTTTGAGGGGGGAGTGGATCCTTATTTCAAACCATCCAAACAAAAATGTTCTAAATGGTTTACACACATAATTATAAAAAGCAAAATTTTAAATTGGAACAAGACAGGAAAATATCTTTTATTAAATCAGATTTAGGAATGTTTCCTGAATAAGCCACAAAAGGCAAAGTCTAATGGAAAATACAAACACATTTGAATCTATTAAAATTATATCTGTAAGTACAGATAGGTAGAGAGATAGATAAAATCTTCAATAAAAATATTAGACAAAAGATTATTATTACAGAGAATAGAGAAATTCTCTAAATCCAACAAAGTAAATAAATGCCTGCCCAGTGTGGTTAGCACTGGAAATATCGAGAAGAGGTCAGATTTTTGCATGTATTCCGATGGTAGAGTTAAAAGGAAGACCTAAAGGACTAGCTGCAGTGTAAAATAAAGAGATAAGTCAAAAATGACTGTGAGATTTTTGACCTGATTAACTGAAAAGATGTAGTTACCCTTAATTGATGCAGAGGTTCTCAGTGGACCAAATGTGTCGGAGATCAGGAGTACAGGCTTGGACATGTCAAATTATAGTTGTCCATTAAACATATAAGAGAGATGTCAAGTATACAATTGGATATACGAACTGGAACTACGGTGAAGAGGTCTGAGCTGTATTCAACAATCAGACAGGTGTTATTACATGCTTGGTATTTAAAAAGCATACAATGGGACTGAGTGCTATGGAGTGAGCACTATGATACCCCAACATGAAGAGGCTGAGGATAAGAGAAAAAAAATAGCAAAAGAAACTAAGAAGAAATGAATAGTCTGGGTTGGAGGAAAATAAGAGAATACGGTCTTAGAAGCTAAGTTACCAAAATGTATCCAGGAGAAAGGCATCAACTCTTGTCAAATGCTGCTGATTTGTTTAGAAAAAGAATTGAGAAATGACTCCTGAATTGATCAGTGTGGAAATCACTGATGATCTTGACAAGAATGCTTTCATTGACATAATAACAATGAAAGACTGACTAGAGTAGATTTAAGAGAGAATCAAAGAGAGGCTAGAGACAGTAAGAATGGACAACTCTTTCAGGAATTTTGCTGTAAATGGGTAGCAAAAAAAAAAAAAATTGGGGGGGAGTAGACGGAGGTGAAAGTGGAGTCAAGAGAAGTATCTTTTAATGTGAACAATAATATGGTTACCTACTTACAGAAATGATCTAGAAGACAGCAGAAAAACTGATGACAGAGATATATTAAGGTTCGCCACAGAAACTAAACTTATAAAAGAAATATACACATGAGAGATTTTTTTAATGTTGTTTATTTTTTATATGGTGGGAGGTTTAGCTGATTTTTTAAAACTATGGATATCCAATGTTTCCAGTAATATTCGTTAAAAAGATTACCTTTTCTCCACTAAATTGCTGTATCACTTGTCAAAAATGAATTAAATCCATGATTATGTATATTTCTGGACTCAATTCTTCTTCATTGATCTGTCAATCTTATGTCAAGAATACATGGTAACTCTTGAAGTTAGGTAGTAAACTCTTCATTCAAAGTTGTTTGGACACTTTTAGGTGCTTCGTATTTCCATGTGAATATTAAAATAAGCTTGTGAATTGGATTTTTATTGGGATTATGCTGAATTTGCAGATCAATTATGGAGGAACTGACATCTAAATGATATTGAATTTTTCAATCAATGAACACAATATACTGCTCAATTTATTTATGTTCTTCGATTTCCTTGAAAAATGCTTTGTAATTTTCAGTGCACAGGTCTTGCATATCTTTTGACAAATTTTTCTCAAAGTATTTTATATTTTTGATTCTATTTTAAGAGGTTTGCTTTTTTATGCAATATGAGTTTTATTTTCAAAATAAATTTTTATCACTAAGAAATACATAGATTTTTTTCATAAAAGAGGAATATATCTATTTAAAAATATTTCAAGAAGTGAATGTCTTTTCATTTAAATTTTTTTTTTTTTTGTGGTAAGAATACTTAGCATGAGATCTACCCTTATAAGTGATGATGTTCGTCAATTCAATTTTCAACTGTTCATGATGGATATATAGAAATACAATTGGTTTCTGTATACTGATTTACTCCTACAGTCTTTCTAAACCTATTAATTAGATTTGGTACTGTTTTTCTAGATAACATTGGATATTCTACAGAATGTCTCTAAAAAAATACAAGTTTTTTTGCTGTTGTTCTTTTCCTATCTCAATGCCTTTTCATCCTTCTTGCCTTATATGCTAGAAACTTGCTACAATGTGGAATAGAAGTGATGACACTAGATTTCTTTTCCTTTTTCCTCAACTAAGTGGAAAGCATTCAGTCTTTGGCCATTAAGTATGCTGTCAGCTGTTAAGTTTCTGCAGATGTCTTTTATTGGGTTAAGAAAGTCTATCTATTCCTAGTCTGCTGAGAGGTTTTATTAGGAATTAATGTTAGACTTTATCAAATGCTTCTCTTGCCCCTTGAGAAGCTCACATTTTTTTTTAAAGTTTCTAAATAGGATTAATTACATGGATTTAAAAAATGTTAAATAAACTGTGTTCTTCTGAGATAAACTACACTTATGCATAATGCATTATTTGTATATATTCTTGGATTCTATTTGGTAAATTTATTTTCTATTTGCATTGGGGATAGTGCTCTTAGATTTTTTGTTTTGTTTTGTTTTGATATTCTTTTACTGTCTTGTCTCATTTTGGACTCAGCGTATGAACTTCGCAGAATAAGTCTTCTTCAAATTTCTGGGAGAATCTGTGTACAACTAATATCATTTTTTTTCCTCCTGAGTTTGTTGGAACGTATCATTGATGCCCTCTGGGCCTGAAGTTTTTTTCTGTGGAAAGGTTTTTTAATAACAAAGTTAACATCTTTAAGAGAAGAAGGGCTAACCAAGTTAGTTATTTTTTTTTTTTCAGTGAGTAATTCACATCTTTCAAGGAATTTGTTCATATAATTTGTGGAATCTATTGGCATAAAGCTGTTCATAATATTTCTTATTATCCTTTGAATCTCTGTAGAGGCTTTTGTCGCATCACCCATTTATTTCCTGATATCAGTAATTTGTATTTTTACCTTTACTATCTTGACTATTCTGGCAGAGGTTCATCTACTTTGACCTTTTCAAAGAATGAACTTTTCATTTCATTTATCTTTTCTATTGTTTTCTGTTTTCCATTTCATTGCTTTTTCCTCTGATCATCATTATTTCTATTCTTCCAAATAGGTGGAGGTTCATTTTTTTTTCCTAATGTTTTAAGGTGGAAACTGAAGTGATTGATTTAAGACATTTTACTTTTTTAACATAGGTTTTTTTATGTTATAAATTTCCTTCTAAGCAATTCTGTACCCCATATATTTTATGTTCTCCTTTTACTTTCATTCAGTTCAAAATACCTTTTAATGTTTAAAAAATTTCTTCTTTGATCTAGGAACTATTTAGAAGTGTGTTATTTAGTTATGTTATTTAGGGATTTTACAAATATCTTTCTGTAATCCATTTCTAATTTATTTGTATTATGGTCAGAGAACATACATATTATGATTTGAATCCTCTCAAGTTTGTGATTTGTGTAATGGTACAGAAAATGGTTGATCATTATAAATTTTCCTTGCACCCTGGAAAAAAAAAATGTGTGTTCTAATGTTGTTAGTTGGAGTCTTCTATGAATGCCAATTAGGTTAGGCTGATTGATAGTGTTGTTTAAATCTTCTATATCCTTACTGATTTACTGTCTACTTGTTTTATCAATTATTGAAAGAGGAACATGGGCTTATCTATTTTCCTTGACGTTCTATCATTTTTTGCTTCATGGGCTTTGAAGCTTTATTATCAAGTTCATGCAAATTTAGAATCATTATTTCCTCTTGGTGAATTGACACTTCTGTCATTATCAAATGATGCTCTTTTTTCCCTGTTAATATTCTTTACTCTGATCCGATAATATAGTTACGTTCACTTTTGAACAGTGTTAGCATAATACATCTTTTACTATCCTTTACTTTTAACTTATTTATGTCTTTATATTTAAAGTGAGCTTCTTATAGGCAGAATATAGTTGGATCTGGCTTTTGTTTTTAAAATCTAACCTCTCAAGGTCTGGCTTTAATTGGGATAATTACACTATATTTAATGTGACTGCTGACCCAGCTGGGTTAAATTTTCCATTTTGCTCTTTGATTTCTATTTATCTCATCTGACCTTTGTTCCTTTTTTTCTCTTTTGCTATATCACTTGAGTATTTTTTATGATTCCATTTTATGTCCTTTGTTATCTTATTGGCTACAACTATGTCTTTGGTGTTAATTCGAGTAGTTACTATAGGGTACATAGTATGCATCTTTAATTTATGAAAGTCTACCAAAAGTAGTATTATACCACTTCACATACAGTATAAGAACCCTTCAAACACACATTTTTTATTTCTCCCTACTTACCTTTGTGCTATTGCTGTCCTCTATTTTACTTAAAAATTTTAAAACTCCAGAGCACATTGTTATTATTTTTGTTCCAAACAGTCAATTTTCTCTTTAAGACATTTATTTAATAAGAAAAAAACCATTTTTTTATATTTCTCTTTGTAGTTACCATTTCTGATTCTTTATATTCCTTTATGTAGATTTACATTTCCATCTGCTATCATTTTCCTTCTGCCTAAAAAACTAGCTTGAATAATTCCTCCAATAAAGGTCTGTTGGTGATTAATTCTTTTAGCTTTTCTGTGTCTAAGAAAGTTTACATTTCATCTTCATTTCTGAAAAATCTTTTCACTGCCTACAGAATTCTAGATTGCTTATTTCAGTACTATAAAGATGCTATTCTACTGCTTTCTTAATTGCATAGTTTCCAGGGAGAAATCTGTTGTCATCTTTTTCTTTATTCTTTTGTACATAATGTGTCCATTTTTTCTTGTTGCTATTCTTCTTATCACTGGCTGTAAGTAACGTGATTATGATGTGTCTTGCTGTAGTTTTCTTCAGGTTTCAAGAGTTGGTTATTTGTTGAGCTTTTGGATTTGTGATTTTATATTTTTCTTTTTTGGTCCATTCTACTCCTTGTTTTAAGTAACTTTATTATTTCAAATACAGAATCAGAATTAAATATAATAAAACTACATTGATATTTTCTTCCTTCAGGTACTCAGTCCCTCTACCAGTCTACTGTATGTTTGGTATCTTTTATATAAAATGATTCCCCTGAATAATAATTAATCATTTAGTCCCACCATTTTACCTCATGTTATGTCAAAACTTAGACTATTTGAAAGGAATATTTCACAGGACAGATACAGTAACGATTCTTGCTACTAACACCATTTTATTCAAGTTTTGTTGCTAGGTAAATATAGTTTAATATTTTATGTCTGTTAACATTTGTAAATGAACATGAGACTCCTCCATATGCCATGATTTAACCTATCATGAATAGCATAATCCTCAAAGTAGAATTATCAGACAGAAGATGTCGTTTGTGGAGAATATACCCATGGGCAAAAAAGCTTCCATTATATAAGTGAATATCTAGGTCCATGAATAAGAGAGTCCATATATAACTAAATTGTTTGAAAGTCTTCACTCATCATGACATTCTTCTGAAGGGAGTAAAAAAAATTTGAATACTACCAGTGTAAGTCTTTTTAAAGTTTTTAAAAATTATTTCATCTTATTTTATTTTGGTAAATGGATGTTGGAGTGGGACAGGGAATAAGAATGCCTGGGTATGTATCTTGACACAGTGATCATTATATGAATCTACACAGGTGACAAAATGGCAGAGAATTATGTACAGACCATGTTCAGACTAATGTCTATTGTACCGACGCCAACTTCCTCATTTTGATAGTATGCTTTAATTATGCAAGATTTAACCACTGGGGGAGACTGAGTTAAGGGTACACAGAACTTTTCTGTGCCATTTTTGCATCTTCCTGTGAACCTATAATTATCTCAAAATAAAAAGTCAAAATAAAAAAAAGTTCAACAAATCTATACATTTAGTGAAATGCCTTGAAGGGCTCAATCACAGTCTTTTTAGGTTCTTGATCCCTGAGAAAGGGATCATTTCATTTCCCTTACGTTTTTTTTCTCCTTCTTATCCTTTATGACCTCATTAGCACTGAGAAATAATTGAACACATCTTTTCTTAAAATGTTAAGCATTTTCAAGTCTATCACCTTATCTCTAGGATTGATGAACCAATAGGATTCAGGAGAATGTAGTTTTTCCAAGTGAACAAAAACTAAGGTTGAACGATAATTTCTCCTACTGAAAATGAACATGTTGTCATTGTTCATTCATATTTAAAAAAAATAGTCAAATTCTCAGATGATAATTCTATGCTTTTTTCCCCTCAAGCTTATAATAATGAGTCTATAAAATGTAGCCTTTTGGCTCACATATGTACTTAGAGGCTAAATTATATCATAATCACACTGTAATAAAGCCTTATAAGTAGCTCTCAAGGGAAGTTGGACTGAACTCTTAGGTCAGAGCTCTAAAGTTGTTGAATAATTACCTCATGTATTTAGATAGCATAATCGGTATTGAAGTACCTAAACCATAGAAAACATATAAAGTGTGGCTTTTCTTTGCCTTTGTCTCATGACATCCTTTAGTAAGATTCTTTTAACTCGGTTATTTTCCCCTCCAAATAATCAATGATCTCTGTTATATGATGATCCCAAATATAATTCAAGATACCAGAAACTTTAGATATGTATTCTAAGCCTTCAGCACTCAATCCATCTAGCAATTTCCAGTTTTGCCTTCATTAAATTATACATTTAATCTCAAAAGACTGGATTCCAGCAAAGTGTACTTACAATATAGTGCAGGGTTCTGGCTGAACTATCTGAAAATAAGTCTGATTCTAGCCATTTTTTTCTTGTTAATATTACCATTTACTCAGCTATTACTGTGTATCTGATATGTTGATATGCACCTTATAGTACTGCAGCATTTAATTCTCAAAGACAAAAGTTAGCACGAATATAAGAAAACTAAAGTGTTTAAAACTTAAGTAACTTCCCCAGACCTGTTAAACTTAAATCATGCTCTTAAGTATGCCATATTGTTCAGGCCAGATATGCTTCCATAAATCTACTTTACAATGAGACATAACATATAATCGAGAAAAAAACAACACTTCAATATATTTTAGAAATTTTTATGAACTTCTGGAGTCATACATTCAGAGAGGTATGCTGTCTTCTGAATCTAGGTTTAGTCTTCAGAAAATGGATAGAATAAAATTGCAATTTTTTTCTTTTTAAAGCCTCAGAAACCAAGTATTGGGCCCACATATCTACAATTATAATGACTCAGTATTTAATTAAGGGAAAAACCTTAGAGGATATTTTGTAACTGATTAGGACATGATTCATTTTGAGCTAACTTGGTTCTCAAACATGTGATATCTAATATGGCAGATTGCAATGAAACTTAATGTCACAGGATGTACTAAACAGGTATGGGGGAGATAAACAGAAAAAGAAAATCATAAAATGCTGAGCATGAGTAAAATGAACATATTATGTCAAAATCTTCTTTACAATGTTAGAAGGTTGTAAAATGTATTGTAAAGTTACAATGCACTGTAAAGTCATTTTACAATAGTGCCTTTATGTAGAATTAATAATAGAGTCGTCTTTGTCGCTCTATCCACATGCTTGTTTCATAAGATTGATTGCCACATACGCAGAGAACCATTCTTGAGGAAAGTAATTCTCAACAAATGGTTATCAATATATTATATAGGAAAAACTTTTTTAGGCTTATATGTAATTGAAATGATCTTTTGAGAGAAGGTAAGAAAAAAAAAACAAAAAGAAATTGTTAGCTGATAGGGAAAGGAATGGAAAAATGCCCAAAAAATAGCTGTCATCCAGTACGGTCCACATAAAGCCTCCAACAGTTTGTAGAGAATGAAGAATAGTTGCTTCTGGATCAATGCCCAGTCATTTAATGGGCCTATCAAGCTGACAGGAAGAGTACCAACCCTGGTACACATGAATGCCCAAGCAGAGTGTCTCTGGATGTCAGCCTAGAGTGTGTCAGTGAAACAACAGTACAGGAGTATCAAAGCACGTTAACAAACCACTGATAAGCTTGTTTCTGCTACAAACATAAAATCAAAAGCTAATTATAATCTACTTATTTAAAATGTTTGCTGTAGTACCAGTGGCTTTTAAGGCACTGACTCACACATACTGGCTATGGTAGGAAAAATAATAGTCTGAGATGTGAAGGGGAACTTGCATTGTATCTGAAAAAAAGTAAAACTCATTTGAATGGTCATAGTCATCCAACTTTTGGCTTATTTTTATGTATCTGCTATCTACCAGCTCTAATTAATTTGTTATGATGGCCATTTGGAAGTTAAATTATCTAAGCTTTAGAGCATTCTGTGGCATTTATAATGAAGTCCTCCAAAAGGTTTCACTGTCCATAGTGCTGATTTTTATAGGTTTAAGCTAAATACCTTAGGTTCACTTAAAATACTTGGAACACTTAATATATGAAGCCCCTTAGTTTACACAGAGAGAACAATCTTTGTGTTACTTAGTTAAAACAAGACAAAACAAAGCAATATTAACTGATAAAAGCCAGTGCTGTTAGAAAAAGAGTTTGTATGTTGTGACTGTGGAATGAATGGGGATTTCATCTTCACATCATTCTTAGATACTCAATAACTAACATATTATACTTTAAATCAGAGACCAAACATAACATTCCATTATCCTATAGCATTTAAATATATCAATTTGTTCCAAAGATCAAACTGCTTCCTCTAAACCTAAAACATAATAAACATCTGCTGTAACATGGTCCACCTGCAAAATAATGAGCATTATCTTTTTCCCCTAATGCCAGCATTGCGAAAAGTTAATTGTTCTCTAGAAGGGCTTATAATTACCAACACTAAAATTTTATTTATGTGTCTGGACTTTTAATCAGCAAATATTCAAACAATTTGTCAATGGTCTTGGCAATGTTAAGAATATACTATTAGTGCCTAAAAAAACTTTACATAAATCCTTAGACTGTAGAGGATCCGGGACACTTATATGATTCTTCCTATGGTAAAGCCACATTTATTCCTGCACAGCTATTGAACTACTGAAAATCACTACCGAAATAATGAATTATATCATATGCATTAGTGAATTGAGTAGAACTACCTCACTCTTTAGCAGATGGTATAGTCTTTACTTCCCACCCATTACATGAACCACTTGGTTGTTATTTGCCTGTCTCTTTAGTTGACAAATATATAAGATGTGATAGCATCCATACAGTCATACCTTGATGATAATAATCCTACTTCTGAGAATGTTTTGAGTATAAACCAAGTAAACTTCATTTGTATATAGTTATATACATATATAGTGAAGATTATGTATGTCTGTGTATATGTAATCTAATGTCTAATAATATGGAAATTTATGTAATCAGTTTATACATATATACATATATATATATATATATATATATATATACACACACACACCAGATAAACTATTAAGCATCCATTAAAATTATGACTATAAAAATTTAAGAAATGTTTGTGTCACTGTAAGTAAAAATAGCAGAATGTAAAAGGTTATGGATAATACCTATGCAAATACGTATGCCCAAATACATATTTTTTAACTATTAGGCTCTGAATTCACGCTACTTAAATGTGAATCCTAGGTTGTAAATTTACTCCTCATGGGGCCTTGGACAAATTTATCCTCCCTGAGCTCCAGTTTCTTCAACTATAAAAAGGAAGCTAGTATTAAATAATATATGTTTTTATCAGGATTAAATAAACTGATACCTGAGGAAACACTTTGTTGTATAACTATCATAAAGTCAACATAAAATAAAGATTTACTTACTACCTTTTCAATAATGAGAAACATATATAGTAGAAGAGTTTCTCTCCCACATCTC
>NW_006431956.1:3572663-3601815 GCF_000325575.1 Pteropus alecto | reverse complement strand
GAAACGAGTTTGAATTGTGTGCAGGGGAGCTGTCAAACACATAACTGTTAACATCCTTATAGTAGGGCTCATTGCTTTACTCAGGAATCTTCTTTCATAGTTCTATATAATTTGAAGGAAATAGGATTGAATGCTTAAATAAGATATTAAATCTGAACAAAAGAAATTACTAATTCATGTCATTAAGATGAGAATGGGACCCCCATATACTCCCTTTACTTGCATAGTGCTAGCATCCAACAACGGATTTTATGTAGAAAGTGCTATTACTATTAACTCAGACATAAAAGTTTGAAAGGAATAAACTTGCAATTGTCTACCCTGATTTTTGCTCAGTGTCCACTATAAACACATATGAGTGACATCTCTCACCCTGAAGTAGCATGTGGTTTTAAAGGTTATTTAAGTATGACAAAGACAAAAAGTCTAAGTTTGGGATGATTCCAGGAGATGCCAATAATTTTCACATTTGCTCTATTATCTCAATTGCACCAAAAAACATTCTCTGATTACTTAACTTCAAGAACAAACCAAATTAGTTTAAAATGCAATTTAAACACAGCCTATAAATTGTAATTAAAACTGCATGCTGTTGCTATAAATTTTTCAAAGTATTTAAACAGGGTGAATTTCAAAAGGACATATTTTGGGGGGAGACCAATAAATAGAGGCAAATTTATTCAAATGGTGGATTTTTAAAATAGTATTTTAATTAGCTCTTTAGTCACTATGATTTACAAATGTAGGTAAGAAAACAATATCTATTCATTGTAGAGGTTTAACATGAGATTTGTTCATGCATGCATCAATGGTCAATAGTCTGCTTTTTCTAATAATAAATTGAGACATGGATTAATAAAAATTAAATATAAGTTACTTAAGAATTAAAGACTTAAAAATTGCTAACAACATGAGTTTAAAAATTCCTATGAGGCCACTATTACTGTATTACTCTAATATCATTATTGATACCAATACTCAGTATTCAGAGATAGCACTATTAGTGTTAAAAATTTCTTCAGCTTGATCCTATGTGTATGTTGAGAACAGAAGCTTATTTAAATGTATTTATTAATTATAAATCAAATTAATGGCTTTATTCTCACTAGTCATCTGTCATTATTGAGCAAACACCTCATTAATCAAATGAACCCTGAAAAAGAGGCCTTTTTTTCTCTTAAAGGAAGTAATATAATTCTATAAGATGGAGATATATATTTTTTAAATGTCTAGAGTAAAATGCTTATAATTTTAGGGAAGGCATGAACTAAAGTGGATACTTTCAACTATATGATACTTCAGTTGGATCAAATTTTTTGATTGATATTATCCTTTAGATCTAAGGGATTTAGGTTATTGGTAAAATTTGATATTGAAAAAATATTTATTTTATCCAGATGTTTTCCCTTATGTCATTGCTAAATCTCTCCCTATTGTAACATAAATCTGTTTTATTTTTCCCCCTAGTCCTGTCATCAGCATCATTAGAGTGCAGACAAAGGTCAGCATACTCAACTTAGACTTGAAGAAATAAAGTCATCACTCAGATTTTCTTTCTACAGATAACATTTCTCCACTTTCAGCAGATAAGTGATAAGACTTCTCAGAGGCTGAATTTGATAAAATTCAGTTGAAATCTCTGGAACTTCTGCTTAATTCTCTCTCTCATATTTTGTTCACATGCTTTGTCATTCAAACGGATATAGAACTCTTTTAATAGTTTTTATTTGAATTACTAGTATCAATTTGCTTCTAGATAATTAATATTGTTTTATATAAGTTACATGTTCCATCAAAAGAATAAAGAACTACTGGAAAAGGAGTTTATTAAAAATTTTTAAAAAAGAGCACAATGATAAAAATTTGGGTAAGATATAAGTTAAAATGGTAAAGTTTTGCCTGGGATCTATGGGGTTCTTACTATTCAGTTCAAAGTGTTAAATACTCTAAGTTGAATACAAGGATTCTGGGGAAAAAATCCAAATGAAGAAAAAAAAAAAGTAATAACCATATTATAGAAAAAAACAATAATTATTAAAGTAAAAAGAACTTCTACTTTTTTAAAGATAGTATTCATATGAGAAATCATCCACTGTAATTTCTAGTCTTAAGAAGTTAGAATAGATAGCATTTTGAATCCACCAGCAAGATGTATTATTAAATCTACATAGCCTTTTTTTTTTTTTCTTGACTGACCACTGTTTAGAACAGTTTTAGGTTCACAGAACATTTGAGAGGAAGGTACAAAGATTGCCCACACACCCCCACCCCCAGATAAGCACAGCCTCCCCCATTATCAACATCTCCCATCAAAGTGGTGCACTGGTTAGAGCTGGTGAACCTATATCAACATATCATTATTTCCATAGGGTTCACTCTTCATGTTATATATTCTATGGGTTTTGGCTAATTTATAATAGCTCGTATCCACTATTATAGTATCATGCGGAACAGTTTCACTGTCTGGAAAATCCTGTGTTCCATCTATTCATCCCTCTCTCCTGCCAATCACAGTCTCCACCTAATTCCTGATTAACTGAGCTGAATTAGGTGTGAGAGTGCAAAGTGTCCACCTCCTCCTCCCTAGGTGCTGTCTGACTGAGTGGGGGGCCCTGTTCCCCTGTCCCCACCCCACAGTCGCTGCCCAGCAGGCCCAGCTTTATGGGGCCCTTGCTTGTCAAGACAGCAAGTCAAATGCCAAAGACACCTTTAGAAAATTGTATAGAATCTCCCTCTCTCTTATAATTACTGAATCTCTCCCCATCTTTGTCCCCAGAACTAAATCTCCATTAGGTATTTGCTGCTACAAAAATATTTGTTTTTGGAATTATTTTGCAGCTGTTTCGAACTGATAATATTTAAAGTTCTTTCCTATTTGCTGCATTAGACATACTTCTAGTCCGTTTAGAGCTTAACGTTGCTTTTTAAAAACTGGAGTTAATTAACTATTTTCTGCCTGATATACTGACTGGATCCCATAAGATATTATTTTTCAGGGAAGAAAAAAGCCAAACAAATACACCATATATTTAGGCAAACAGTGGAGACACATTCAAGAAATGTAACCTGGGAACACAGGCATTGCGTGTTATCTGAAAGATGGAGCATGGTGTTGGATAAAGCCGTGGCACAGACCTTTCACGTGTCTAAGTTACTCATGGTTATGAGAGCATGAGTCATGGGGTGAAATGTTAGGCAATGGCCAGCCCCAAGAGGGCCAGATTACTCTCTAAGAAAACTGCATGTAAGACAAGCTGTATATGAGACAAGCTAATTTCCTGTTTGTTCCTCATTCAAGACAAGTTGTATGGATTTATACAACTAATAGGTATTTATCCAAAATCTTAACGTTTTTTGTTTTCAAGATAATCATCACTTGGTACCTTATTCCAAACTCACTCTGAATGTTTACTGTACTATTTATTTTAAAATTTATCAATATTGCTTGGGTTTGCTTGATTTTGCTATTTATTCTTATATATGAACCTATTATATACATATATTTATAAACTTTAAAAAATTTACATGTAACACTTGAATACAACTGGCTTTGACTATCCAGAGTAAATGTTCCTTCTGATAACTGTTTCTGTATCTTCTTTGGGAAATTATTCAGCCTGAATTGCATGAAATCTGTTTATATTATTTTCTAAAGCAATCTTTTATGGAAGAATATCATGCATACAGAAAGTGTACAAATAATGAGTATATAACTTGATAAATTCCCATAAATTGAACACAAATATGTAACTGGGGGCCAAATCAGGAAATAGAAAATTGCTAGCAGTTCAGATGTCCCTTTTGTCACAGGCACTACCTTTCCCTCAATGGTAAACAATATTCTGACTCCTGACACATGGAGTGGTTTTACCTATTTTTTGACTCTTATATGAATAGAATCTATAACATTTTGGTATATGGCTTCTTTCACTCAACATTATGCTTGTGAGATTCACTCATATTATTGCACATAGCAGTTTTTTTTTTTCATTCTCCTTACTCTATTGTATTCCAATTTATGAATACATATCATGGTAAGCAGAATAATGACCTTCCAAAGATGTTTGTCTTAATCCCCAGAAGCTGTGAACAGGTTATGTTACATGGCAAAGGGGAATTAAGCCTGCAGATAAAGTTGCTAATCTACTGACCTTGTAACAGGGATGTGATCCTGAATTATCCCAATGTCATTACGAGGGCCCTTAAAGATGGAAGGGGAGGCAGAAGAGTCAGTGGCAAAGGGATGGGATGTGAGAAGGATGTGACCAGCCATTGCTGGCTTTGAGGGATGGAAGAGGGCAATGAACCAGCGTATGTGGCAGCCTTTTGAAGTTGGAAAAAAAAACAGATTGTTCCTTGGAGTCTTCAGAAGGAAACATAGCCCTGCCAAAATATTCCGTTTATCCTAGTGAGACCCATTTCTGATTTCTGACCTCTAGAAGTGTAAGATAATAAATTTGAGTTGTTTTAAGCCGCTAAGTTTATAATAATTTGCTACAGCGGCAACAGGAAACTAATACAATTTATTCTTTTGATGATGTCCACTTTCGGTTAGGCTTAATTTTTGACTATTATGAAAACTGCTTTTAGTGAATATGTTTGAAGAACTTCTCTGGTGAATATGTAAATGTTTCTGTATATGTAGCATTTATGTAAAAAAATGCTTAATAGTCCGACGCATATCTTCAGCTTTAGGAGATAGTGCCAAATGATTTTTCGAATTGGTTTGACAAATTTATACTCCCACCAAGAATGTATGAGAGTTTCAATTGTTCCAAACATTTCCAAATACTTGTTACTATTGAAGTTAATTTTAATTATTCTGTGGGTCTGTAGTGATAACCCACTGTGATATTAACTTATATTTCCATGATGCCTAATGAAGTTAAACAACTTTTCATTTATATAATTCATTTAATCCAGATATCCTTATTTTTGCAAAGTAATTGTTCAGTCTTTTGATCATTAAAAAAAGTTTCATCCATTTTATTACTGATTATTTTATATTCATAAAGATAAGGTTTTTGCATATTCTGGATAAAAATCCTTTTAAAATATGTGTATAAAATCTATTCACACTCTGAGTCATGTATTTTCTCTCCTAACAGTGTTGCTTCATGAACAGAAGTCCTGATCTTTAAGTTAGTACTTTTCTTTTTTATGTTTAGTGTTTTATTTTGCAATAGATCCTACTTCTGGATGATAATTTTCCTCTAAGTGCTTTATAGTTTTATCTGTCACATCTGGAAGTAAATATTTTGTGTGCAGTGGGGTAGAGGTAAAATTTTTTTTTTTCAAAATAGAGATCCAATTAATACAGTATCATTTATTGATAAGACCATTCATATCCTCACAGTACGGCAGTGCACATTTTTAATGTAGCCAATCACTGTTTGCAACAAGGCCACACCTTCCATTGGCCACTTCTAGTCAATGACTATCACAGGGATATGAAGTAAACACAGGACTCCTTCAAAAGCCAACTCTGGCTTGAAGATCCCCCTAGATTTCTGCCTATATCTTTTTCCTGAGACTATCCGCAGTCTAGGTCACTCTAATCCAACCTTTTCTCCCTTTCTCTCTCACTAGGGATCAGAATTGCACCCTGGTCTGACAATATCCCCTATTTCCCTGGCTTCCTCTCAACTTCCCTCACACAGGCATTATCTCTAATAGAATACTCATGTGTTTCATCTTGGAACATGCTTCTCAGAGGATCTGGACTAATGTAAGTGTTGCCAAGAATGGTCCAAGAAAACAGGCAGCAAGATGGGTGTTTGAGATTGACTCAAAAGTGGGCTGGGGCATGGGCATAGATAAGATAAAATAATGATTTAATTGTTAAAGATTTCATCACTGGTGATCTGGAAAATTATCCAAGGGGAGCAGCAATGATGTTGCAGGCTCAACGATGCAGGCATTTGAAATACATGAAATAAAGACTACAGACACAGGAGAGTTGGCTGGTTACTTCTGAGCTATGTTGACTCCCTGCAGAAGGATGATGAGAGACTGGGGGCTGTAAACAAGTAGCTGTTAATGGCCAAGTGTGAGAGCCAGAGAGCCCCAGTAGGAGATATATAGGACCCTCACCACCGATACTGTTAGGACAGACACAGATAAACAGCACAATGAACACTTAATTGTGATAACAGAGCTCCAGAGAGGATTGAATTCTCAGCTAAGGCAGGTCTGTTATGTAAAAGGAATATGTGGGATCCTGAAAACCTGGATGAGGCCATCTGGGTGAAAAAGTCTCTGAGGGTGCTGACTCTACCATCCTCATGGACTTTCTTGACATGTGGAAGTAGCTCATCCTTCTCTAGTAATGGCTAGCATTCACACTGTGCTGGAAGATACTACAGAAGTCCATTTTCCACAGGCCCAGGTTAATGTTTGCTCTTATCAGTTAGAAAAAAATACCTAAGGAATTTTGGAGTGTGGTGGCATCCACAAGTGATGGCAATTCTTCAGGGAAGGGAGAAGAGATGTACCATTAGTCACCAACTGTCACAGCATCTGGGGATGAGTAAATTGACCCAGTAAAAGGTCAGGTCATCAATAGCATCTTCTTAAAAGAATTATGGGGATGAGGGAATTAATAAGAGAAAAGAGGGTTTACACAAATGTGGGAGTAACTGGCTGAATGAAGATAGGAAAAAAAAATGACAAAACCTCCATCCAATGCCCTAGAACAGAAAAGAATGCTGTTACTATCAGCAAAGTCTATGATTTGTTGTGACAGTGAATTATGGACCTGTGTGGAGGTCTGCAGGACTGCTGCACTTAACTGCCATCGCCTTCTAAAAACTGGCTTTTTTCACTACTGACTTCCAAATCACCCAAAGGCCCTGTCCTTGTAAAACAATAATGTGGAACTTTCCAGGGAACTACATTCTGAAAAACAAGATCGTTGGTAATGTTGCCCAGGTGACAAGAACCAATCCAGTATATGTGTCAGCTAGGTCAGAGCTATTAATCATGTTTTCAGATACTACACATGATTATTAATTTTTGTTATCTTGCTCTGTCAGTCATTTTGAGAAGTGTGTTAATCTCTCCACTGCTGCTGTGGTCTGGAGTATTTCATCTTTTGGTTATATCAACTTTGCCTCATATATGTATATATATTGACATTATGTTACTAAGAGCATAAAATTTAGAATTTTTACTTTCTTGGAAAGTTAAGCCAATTTTATTATGAAATATTCTTTTATCTCTAGTGGTGTTTCTTGCAATAAATTCTATTATGTCTGTTATTATTATAGGGACATCAGCTACCTTTGGTATTGTTTACATGGTATACCTTTTCCTAGCCTTTTATTTTAATCTTTCTATGTTCTCATATTTGAGGTGTGTCTTTTATAAGCAACATTAAGGAAATCCATACTGATAATCTTTGTTAATTGAACTTTTGTCTTATTTACATAAAATGTTATTACTAGTGTATTTGTGGTTATTTCTACCTGCTATTTGCTTTTTATTCATCTCATTTGTTTCATTTTCAATTCTCTCTTATTTCTATTTAAATTAATTCTATTATTTGATTTCCTCTCTATTTATTGATTTTAAATTATTTTACTATTATTTTACATCATACCCTAGAGATTACAATATGCATTCTTAATTTATTACAATTGGATATAAATTGGAATTTTTATAATTTATCAGACAATGGCAGAACCTTACCACTCTAACTATACTGTTCCCTCCCACATTTTGTTATAATTGCCATTTTTTTAACTTCTAAAAACATGCTTAAGTGGCTGTTACCTGAAAAATCCTCATGTAGTTATTGTTCTTTATTTTTTTATCTTATTTATTTTATTTTTGGGTATACAAATCTGTAAGTTTTAACATAGGAATAGATTCATCCCACTACCACCACAATGAGCATACCATAACAAAATCTTCCTCAAGCCTCCCTTTGTCACGTCTTTCTCCAAACTCTAACCTCTGACAATCATGATGTATTCTCCGTCACCCTAGTTAAAAAACCTACAAAACATTATTGTCATTGTTTAGTCAGTATATATTCATATTTAGCCACATATCGACCCAATCCATTGTACTTCATTTTTTTGCATTATCATTTTTCTGTCTGAAATTTACCTTCTACCTAAAGAACTGCTTTTAATATTTTTTCAATGCATGTGGAAGTGTTTTCTTTTTTTTTTTTCCAGTTTTAATTTAGTCAAAATTGGTTTATAAATTGTATTGTTTTCTTTTTCTTGTATCACCTTTACTTTAAAGGGATCTTTTTTTCTGGGTAAAGAATTAGGAGACAGCAGACATTTACTTTTATCATTTTAAAGGTGTCATTTTATTATCTTCTGGTTTTCATTTTTTTGGTTGAGTAAATGTTCCTTTGAAAGCAATGTGTCCTCTTTACTTCCATTGTTTTCAAGATTTCTATTAGTGTTTGGTTTTCATAAGGTTTACTAAAGTGCATAGAGGTAGTTTTAATTTCTATATTTTCCTTCTTTTATGCTCTCTGTACTTGAACTTAAATAATATTTGTTGATCTATCCTGATTCTTATCTGCTTTAAAGTAATGTATTTAGTTTTTACTTTTAATATACTGTATTTTTCTTTAGATTTTCTTTATTTCTAATCAATTAATTGGTATTCTAGTTCTCTGGAGAAATTACCCATCTTACCAATTTTTGTGTTTGGATCATCTGTGGGTTTCTATTCTTTAACTGGTTTTTCTTTTGTTCCTGGTTCTTGGTACATCAGGTAATCTTCTATTGTATGACAGATACCATATTTGATGAATTGTAGGTTAGGATGATTTTACCTTCCTCGGAAGAGAGCTTATTTTATTTTGTGATGGCATGTAGGTTCAGGATATATAACTTTAATGTCATCAGGGACTAACCTTATTCAGGAACAGATTACAGTGTTAAGGCTCTGGTTCATTTCTACTTTCAGAGTATAGCTCTCTGATAGTCCCAAATGAGAGAATAAAGCGATTATTAGGCTCTTGTTCAGGTATTGATAGAAGGTTCTGAACTCATTTTTTTGTGCCTTTTACACCATGAAACTATAAAAATACATAATGATATCTAGTATCTTTCTCTTTAGCTTTTTAGTTTCTTACTCTGTGCATTTTAGGAATATGACCAATTTCTCATGCAAAAGTCTGCCACATACAGAATTCATTTCTTTGCACATCCTTCTTATCAGGATTTTTGAGTCTCCAGTCCTAGTTGTCTCGGTAGCCATAAACTCCAAACCTGTCTTTTTGCTTCCTTAATCTGGTAAAAAATATTGCTGGTACTCTGCTTCTTCATGGCGTTTAGGTAATGTTTAATATTTTTCTTGTAGCCATCTCCATCTCCACCAAGAATCAGAAAATGTCCTCTTTTACATGGCTCTAAGAATGTAGGCTTACATTCCCCTATTCTCTTTGAAATATTCTTGTCAAAATTCCTATTTCTTGGACTTGACGAGTCTCGCTTGTTTTTTTTGCCCATCATTGGGCAAGTGAAGTTAGAGCCCCTTATTGAAAGTACCAAAAAGAGTACAGCAGTACTTAAGCTTTTGACTATTGTGGACCCTCAAGTCCTATTGTCTCAACAGTTTTTTATAAAGCTCTCAAAATATTTTTGCATGTTGTTTGGGATTTTATATCTTATATGTTATATCTTACCGAGAATGTTAGTCTCTCATAACACATTTATTATGCCACTATCAAAAGCTGAAGTCTGGTTTGCACTGTTGTTGAAACTATGACATTCTTGGTCACTGATGGGCAAAGAAATCAAGTGAGACACATCAAATCCAAGATATATGAGTTTGGTTAGAATATTAAAAAGTTTAAAGGAAGTTTAAACCTGGCAGCTACCTGTAAAGACGACTAATTACTGCTATTTAAAATAGCCAATCCATTTCTATGAATTCTAAGGTTTCATGGTTGTGGTTTATCACCTTAATTGATAATGAAAGTTCCCCCGCAATTGTTAATATATACGCTCATGTTACCTAATCAATTCACTTGTACCTACATACTTAAATAAAAATATTATATGTCTCCACCAGATTATGAGGCTAAAAAGACAAAATATTTTTTACTCCATTGTCTATAACACATTTCTAAAGCTTGAATACTGTGTTTACCAAATATATGTTGAATTAAAATTACTCAGATTCCCAAATTAACATAGCTAATATTAATAAAATATTATACCATCCAAAGTAAATCAATACTGAAAATCAAATAATCCTATAATGTAAACCACGAAAACAAAAGAACAAATCAAATACATTGACTTCATGTGCTCATGTATGAACATGACTATGATTCATCCTAAAAACACCTTTCTGACACCAGTAATCAAATATAATCATAGAATGAAGATCATACTAAATAGTCAATATGTGTTCAAATTAAATTTTTACAAAAATGTATGAATAAAAAAGAAAAAGTACAATGACCACTTTTACTTTAAGAATTAGTAAGAACTTGGTATTTAAAAATTGTTTCTAATGCTGTTTATATATTTCATGCACATAAAACTAGAATAGACTGCTGAAATGAAAGTAGAGATTTCTATAAACATAATAGGCTATATTAAGCCAGCCATTATGTTGGATACGATTTCCATTTAATGTCAGAAATTGGCTTATGAAGATGGCACTCTAAAAATCAAAGCTTTCAATTTTAGCAGATTCTAAATTGATTAAAGTAAGTGTTAAAGAAACATTTTGAGAATATAGTCATTCAAATCTCATTATTTGAGGTGTGGTGGGCAGGTGGTGCTTTGTTTTTATTACATAAGGAAAGGGAAAAGAATGATTGAGACCAGCAATAAAAAGATAACTATGTCAGGGAGGGAAAAATATTCACATCAGAGCTCTCTAGCCCTTCACTATTAGAATATAAATGCTACATCTTGAAATAAACCAGAAAATGAAGGAATATATCTTTCTCTTTAAAGTGCCAGATCAGAAGAGGTAAGCTTTTCTCTGAGAAGCAAGAGAGCTGCCTTCTGAGGTTTCTGTGATCAAAAATGGGGAAGGCACTGATGTGGAAAGACCGATATTTGAATCTCACAGAACTGGTTTTCAGCACCAGTAGTGTTAATAGAAAGGAAATCAGAAGCTCCACTACTGTCTAACTCTTTCACACAATGAATTTTTGCATGACAGCTGGGGAAATCTAATTCTAAACTAACACAGAAACTCTATTCAGTAATATTTTTAGAACACAAATATTCTTTATTCATGTAATCTTTTTGTTTTATTAAAGAAATAAGAGAGTATTGTTATTTGTAAATTGGGGATGGGAAAAGTAACACTTTGTGCCCCCAGACTAGTTCAGCTTATTAATAGAGAGTTTTCCTTCTGCTGCCATTATTACTATCTCTTAAAGAGAATATATCCATGGTATAAATTCTGATTTATTCTAACTTAGTCACTGAAGAAAAAGAAATAGAAACATAAATATTGAGCAGAAAATTAGCAAAGCCCTTCCCTCCAAATTTTGGTCAAGGTTTGACACATCTTTGGTACTTTTCACAAATAATTTCATCTGAACTGTGGTCGCCCCGGTTACTTACAGAATTTTATTGAAATTGCTTTCAAGTCTCTGCATCGTATTATTTAAGAATTCCTCAGTGACTAGTGCTTAGCATAAACTTCCTGCTCAATAAATATTTATTAAATTAAGTAACCATTTTAATTCAAATTTATCTGAATACCAATAAACTGGCATAAATTAGGACTAGATCTGTAATTCTACAGACAGATCATTTAGGACATCATTTACTGGGTATGTGACCTCTATGTTAAAAATTTACTTAGCCTCTCTTAATTTCAGCTTTATCTTCTATAAAACCTTACATGATTGTCTGGCAAATTATAACATCATATCTATAAGGGGCCTTTCACAGAGCCTGACACACCATAATAGCTATTATTATTTTTATTATTAACATTTGCAAATGACAAATGACCCTTCATCTCAGATTTGTGAAACTGCTTTACCTCTTCATTCACTATCTTAATAAATAATCATTCAAATGAAGCCATATTTCAAAGTCCCAAAACATCATGGGTCAATTATAAACAGCATTTACTTCTTTGGTCATTCTTTTTCCCAGGATACACATACAACTTCATTACTCTATTAGGCAGTGTTATAGGCTTTCTCATGATTTCTTTAGTGATGCTACTCTTTTTTCTGTCATCTATCTATCATAACATTCTGAGGGCAGGGATCTGATTTTCAAACAACTTTCATATCCACTAGGGTTTTTATTTACTCCCCTTAAATGGGGTGCTCAAGTGCTCGAGAAAAGGCACTAAATGTTGTGGTGGTGATGGTTGTTTTACTACTTCCAGAAATTGACAGGACAGGATATTCTCAAGAGGAGCCATTCGAGAGCACATTTATTTATTTTTATTTCTAGCATTTTGCTATAGCCACAAAGAACAGGCAATTGAGACTCACTGAACACTGATATAGGACAAGGCATTCACTTCTGAGTATGAGCATTAGGACAGAACTGTACTCTGTTTTGGATGATAATCTATTTGTTCAAGGGAAAATACTACTGCTGGAAGATGACTCTGTTTCTGTGAGAAAAGCACTGCACACATTCAGCCCATAAATGGTACAATGGTTAGTTTAATCCATGAATCAGACGAACAACAGTTGTTACATCTAAACCACATTTTACAGGAGACTTTAAATGATTTCCTGGTCACAAGTAAGGGAAGCAATGCTTGTGAGTGAAAAAGAAGCAAGGAAGGGATAAGATGTTAGTATTACCTTCAAATAATTGCTGCCACTGGCCTTCTTCAATCTTCGCCATGATGATCGCTTTAGAGAAGTTATATTTCTAGAAGGTTAATGTTAACATAGGAACACCATTAAGTGTTTCCTCTCCCTCAACTCCCCATTTGCAACCATCTGCCATATTCTATCATCTCTGTTTACCAAAGCTTTCATCTCTGTGACACTGGCAGTGCATCATATCTAGCCTCCTCCCTTGCCTTTGTTTTGAATTTGGCTCCATTCCAACATAGTTTTTCTACCTATCCAGTGTCATTTCTAAACGAAAAATTCTTTTTACTTTCATCTACTTTTTAAAAGCCTTCCACCTTTTTCAATATATATATATATTTTTAATATTCAAAGTATCTTACCATAGCCTCTCACAAGTTCCCAATATGGCCGTGTAACAAGTCCTGTCACTTTCATAGAACAAATGAAATCAATAGATTGTAATTCTTACTTTGAAAGCAAGATAAGTCAAAGAGTTTGCATGACAGAACCAAGGAAAAGAAATTTTCAGTGTATGAAAGCCTGAGCATCTTCTATGAAAAGTTTCTTAATAATATGTCTGAAATGACACTGCAGAATGCATTCAGATTCAACACTCCGAGGACAAAGCCAAAGTCAAATAGCAAAATTTAAGTGAATGTCACCTGAAAGCAAATTTTGGTGTATCATTAGTCCTATCTTATTTTCCATCTTATCTTCAATGCTTAGAACATTATGAATACAATGGATAATACATAAATAAATTAATTAATAATGGGGAAATAAATTGTTGTCTTCGCTCAAGAGTAAATTTGCAATACATTTCCTGATCTTAAATTTTTCAAGTTTATTGATACAATTTTCAGAATCTTATTTATAAATTACTTAATATTGTGTTAAAAAATAAATATAGCTAATCATCTACAGGATTATTTATAAACATGGAACAATACATACTAAATTTGTATGAGTAGGAAAATAAATTCACATACCATTTTAAGTATTCTAAATGAAGAAATATTGCATATCTTTCAAAATCATGATTTCAAAGGATAATTATTCAATTAAATAATAAATGTACAGAATTAGTCCTTAAAATAAAATTTACAGCTACAAATCTGTAGAGAATATCAATCTGGAAAGAAACATCAATTGTCTTTTCTTGAATAGTGTAATTATAGGTGATTTTATGAGAAATAAGTAGCCAGTTTGTGTTAGCAGCTATTATTTTTATTGTATTTTTAACTTTTCTTAATTTCCTTTAGTTTCCAAATGATCTAAATTAAGCATGTTTTACTTTCATGATGAGATTCTTACACCTTTGAAAAATAACAAAAAAATTAGTAACTATTGAGTTCTTAGTGTTTTAAATGCTTATAACTAGAAATAAAGTTATAAACTATATTTATCTCACATGAAGAAAAACTTAGCCGTAGGAAAATAACTGACGAGAATTAAGAATTTTTCCATTTCGTATAAAGTCTAATGAGCCTATTCAGTACTGTCAAAGAGGAACCCTTAATAATGAAATAAATCAGCCTTCACTATGATAAACCCTGGAGCAAGCTTCATAAAGTTAACTATATTAAAAAATAGCTTATTGGTAAAGCAAGATTTGTACTATGGCACCTGTAAATTGGAGCATCTGTCCTTCTGACTTGTGATGAGGGGCTCTTATTTGAAATTACAATTTATATTTTCTATCCATGGTGTTTTAATATGTCTTGCAATGTCAAGGGCCACTCATTGTACCTCAGTTTCAGCTGCTGAAGAAGGAACTGCCTATATCTTCGAAATGCTAATGAGAACCCTACAACAAAAATTTTAAATATACCATAACATCTACAATTTAAGACAGAGTATTCCAGATACAACTTACCAATATGGTGAAAAAATAACAACCAATTTAATCTGATATAGTATCAAACACATAGAAGCTTTATTTTGTTTATGAAAATATTATTTGTATATTAGAAATAAAATGGGACTTTGAATTTTGTAAAACTAACTCTAAAATCCCGAAGATTTGACGGAAACATTCTTTAACTGTCAAGACGTAAGAAAAATAGCTTTCATCTATTTAGAGTCCTGTGAGACACTCATCATTTTTATTTTTCTCTTGATAATGCAATTATGAGGTTTGACCTTCCACTCAAAGATGAGAAAATCTAATCATGAGTTTGTATTTCTCTTTGTCAGAGTATGCTTGAAGAGGGAGACTATGTAAGCAATTTAAAAATTATGGAATTTGGCTATTATTTTTACTGCAATGCTTGAATGTTGAGGCTGTAACTCACTACTCCATACTCAAAATTTTGCTTTTGAGACAAACAGATGATCATGTTTTATGTCCATATTAATTAGTTAGGATCAGTTGAATTATACTGCAATAATAAAGAATTCCAAAATCTCTAGACCTTAAAACAATGATATTTAATTTCTTATTCAGGCCAGAGTTGCTATGGACTGAGGCCACTGGCCAAGACAGGAGACTTCCATTTGGTGGATCAATATTACTTCTCCATGCAACCACAGGCATTCATGATAGCCATGGCAAGAGGTGGAGAGGTGGAGAGTTATGTACCAACAATAAAGTGCTTCGGCCTCAAAGTGACACATAACATTTCCATTCATATTTTTTGAACAAAGCTAGTCTCATAGCTATGCCTAATGTCAAGGTGAAGATATGTAAGAATATGTGGAAGTACAAACCTATAGTACACTAGAAAGAAGTAAAGCAGATGTGAATGGTTGTAATATCTGTCATACTATGCATCTGTGATTTGCCAAAACCCAGAAGTATTCATCATTAATAAGGAAAAATAGGCTGCCTTAATTATTTGCACTTCATTGAGGTAAGATATCTAGATTTCTTTCGTGTTTTTATGTGTTAACATTTTTGTGATGGAGACACATTAAAATGATATCCAAGCATGTGCTATATAATCTTTTTAATTTTGACTATTACCTAGACTTTCTCCTTCATGAAAAACATATACCTATAAAGACTAAAACAGTAATTAGTTCTTTTAGTTGCTTAGTACAAGTGAAAGAACATTGATTTTGGAGAGAAGCAATCCTGAATTTCAATTCTATCTTACAGGAGAGATAGGTAGCTTTCCTGTAGAATATACTGAAAAAGTATATTCCCATTTTACTGACAGGGACACTGAGCACCAAAAAGAGGGCACAACCTGTTTGAGAGATACAATGGCAGAAATTAAACCCTATATCAGCCTAACTATTTATTCATCTTTAATTGAGGAGCATCATTTTTTAAAAAGATTTTAATTCAAAGTACGATCTCATTCTGTGGTATAAAATAAGCCATGAAAATAATACATATTAATAAAATTTAGTATGAAATACAGTGTAAAGGTAGGAAATATAATTCAATTTTTGGGGAAAATATTATCTAGAATAAGTATGTCAAAATGTATTAAAATAAAGCATCTCTCTCAGAAAACAGCAAGTATAATTATATACTGGTAGCAATTTCTACCATGAAAGTATTAAGACAACTTTTATCACAGCATATAAATTACACATTGAAATTATGAGGTATACTGGTCGTGACTGAATATGAGTTTCCATCATCTAATGAATCATTAAAGTCCTTACGGTCACAAAACATAATCTATCTCTATAATTCCAAACAAAACAATTTTCCACTGTCGACTTTTCTTTACAAGCAGTTAAATATTTTATATTTTGTGAAGTGACATAGGGTCAAAAGCTGATATCTGACCCACAGAGTTACAGATTTAAAAAAAGCATGTTTCACATTGTGTTAATGGTTTTAGACCTGGAATCTTTCTGAGCTAACCTGTCTTTTATGTCCTATAATGGTGATGAGACTGTTTTATCTATTAACTTTAACTTTGGGTCATGTCATACCTTGCAGACTCAGAAATTTGTTCTAATTTTATATTCCCTGAGGCTAAAATTATTTTGGTGAATGACTATCACTACATTTAAAAGATTGCCTCAATACCATGCTCAAATGGTTTATAGTACAGATGAAAAGTTTAAAATTTCATTTCATGCTGGAATTACTAAAAATATTAATAAAAAAGTGTTCATAAATACTCTCTAAAACTCCTTTGCTTTTGGATCTTTATTAAGCTGGAATAAAGAGAGATGAGGGAAAGGGAACTCATATTTATGGAGCTCTTAGTTTTTATTCAGTTTCAAATAGTGTGTTTTATAAGCATTTCTCAGCATAATTCTTACAAACTCTCAAATAAAACTGTATTCATAGATAGAATTAAAATTCAAGGTGGTTTTTCTTCAAAATCCATGTTCTTTTAATGCATTCAGCAGTGGATGAGAATAGCACACTTTTAATACCATGATTAATATGAGTGCAGCAACCACCTAGTCAATAAAACAACTACGTAAACTTTAGAATTAAGACTATTGAGCTCTTACTATATTTTAGGCATAACCTTTAACATAAATTATTTCTTTTAATCCTCATGAGTCTATGAGCTAGGTATCACCATTATTTTATCCACTTTACAGATGGAAAAATCATGATTTAGAGAGTTTGAGTTACTTGCCCAAAGTTACACAGCAAGTAACTAAGTTAATGGTGGATCAGGAATCAGAACCTAAGTCTGTCTGACATCGAAGTTAAAATTCTAAACCACGGCTTGGCAAAACGCAAAATTATAACTGACAAGTAGTCTTTGTTTCCTCACTTTAAAGTCAAGTGTGACTTTAAAAAAGTATATATCTGTCCAGTTGAACTGAGGCAGCTATTTTTGACTCTCTGAATGATAAGCAGAAATTCCCAATCAATACAAATGATTATTATTTAAGGAGAAAGGAGTGTCAGACTCATTTGCAGGCTGTTTCAGTATCTTTATGGCTCATTAGCTTTTCTCATCCCTTTCATTTCTGTTTCACTTCTCTGTGAACATTTGTTCACAATTAATCAAGCCATCCAGAGGCAAGATCAGGGAGTGTACCTGGGTTGACACAAAGCTGTCAGCTCTACTGTTAAAAGCAACCCAGTGCCCTTGTCCTGCTGACTAATGGCTCAGGAGAATCTCTGCTATGCAAAAAGGCTGGCATTTTATATTTCAGTATTCTACACAGGGACTCTCTCTCCTGGAGCATGACACTTCAGCAGAGACATGGAATTCATTACCTGTCTTCAGTCAGAGGACAGGTGGCCCAAATTCATCCTTCCAGTTCCAGTCTCTTGCACTCTTCATATCTGGTTGCTTGCTTTGCTAACGATAACAGCCATCTATCGCCTGCTACAGCAGATGTTGCCCATGCCCCATCTCCATCCCTCACAAGCCAATATACTTGGGCTGATGTCAAACTGCAGAATTGGCATCTTGTGCCTGAGGAATTTTTTCCCATTACTACATGTCCTTCTGCCCACGTGCATTACAGGCCAGAGGAGCCAGGGAACTCCCATCCTGGGAGTAACCCTCAGTCAGTGGCTGATGGGATTTGGTATAGAAAATTTCAGCTCACACACCTCTGAGCTGGTGTAGTCTGAGGGGTGTGTTTTACACTCTGTCCTAAAGTTTCCCTTTAGGAGTGAGATTACACTCCCGTTGCCTGTGGAGGTTGGCTTAACAACACACCCTTACTGGATGCCTTCCCCTTCCTGCTATCCTCCCCCACTCCTGCACTGGTATTCCTTCTCCCTTTCAAATAAAGTAGTTGTACTTTATTATTTGTTTCAGGGTCTGCAGTAGGGGAATGCAATAATAATTAAGACACATTCCCTTACTTCAGAGTATTTTGCCATTAGGAGGAGAGGGTCCTAAACATGGAGGAAGTTGTGTTTGGTAAATAAGAGTGTGTTTGGTGAATTCAATGGAAAAGGCATTGCAGGCAGAGGGGACCACATGAACAAAGGCCTGACTATTTATCAGAGCAGGCCACAGTGAGCTCCTATTCCTTTCTTGTATAGTCAATGCCAATTTGTCCCTCACATCTCTGAGGAATTAATTTTCTTAAGGAACAACTGGTCAAAACAGGAGTAATTGTGATAAAAGAGGCCTGAAAGGTAACAGTGAGACCCAAAAACTTGATCTTCCTTGATACCCGAATTCACAGCTTTCACTACAGCAAATATTGCTCTCAACTGCTAAATGGAAACAATAACACTTATCTTCCAGAGTTGTTATGAAAACTAAATGAGACTGTTAAAGCTTTGTTGAGATGAAAATGCTGAGAGATCAGCCTCTCTACCAGAATCTACTTACTCGTGATTACAGTAAGTGCCTTGTAAGGATCACAACTCACTACAGGCCTTGGGCCTCCAGAGTTGCTCCTGAAAACTAAACACAGACTTGCATAGCTAACACTTGCGGTCCTCTTGCTCTTATTGTGGGCAATCTTGGGCACGTTAATTCATCCCTCATTCTAGGGTTCTCCAAATGTGATATTATAGAAAAGATATCAATCAACTCTCGGCTAACAGTACAGATTTTTGAATATTTGCTAAACTTTGGCAAACCTGCCGTGTCCCTAGAGTGCCAAATAAACAATCTAAATAAATGTCTGCCTGGCATTCAAGGCCATCCCTCATATTCTCACAATCTACTGATGCACTTTCAACACCATCGTTTTCTATGAAACACCAAGACTAACCAATGAGACCACTTTGCTATTCTTTAAGGGGCACACAGTGTGCTTTTCTCTCATCATTGTCTTCACTTAGAGTGTCTCCACTCCTTCCCACTCTCCTCACCCTCTGCAAAGCTTAGCTCAGTCATCCCCATCTCTGCAATGCTCTTTTCTCCAGCCACTCAAGTAGAGGGATTGCTCCCTCCACTTTTTTTCCTATGTTCCTTACCACTTTTTATTCTGGATTATAGATATTTAGTTTATACTGAGTCTCTCCTACTAGAATGTTAATCCCTAAGGGAAGAAACTATCTTACATGTTGCTATATTCCCCAAAGCACTACAGCACAGCACTAAATACACAGTAAGTGCTCTTTACATATTAGTGGAAAAAATTCAATACTACTCTTTATCTGATTCCCTGGAATTCCAACATGGTAATGGTAATTTGGGGTGCCTTTTAGTCCAGTCTTCACAAGAGCCTCTCAGAAATATAAGTAAGTCTTCTGGTTTCCAAGGGAAGTAAACAAGTCTTCTGGTTTCCAAGAGAAGTAAACAAATATTCTTATCTGCTTCCTTACCAGATAATAATAATACATATATTTTATGCTTTATTATCTTTAATAAAATTATCATATAATAAATGCAGAGAGCTTGTCACAGAAAATATACTCTACACATGTTAAGCAGGTCCAATTATAATTATCCTCATTTGTTTTCCAATTGATTATTAATCAATATTTGGCATTTACATTGAAGTTTTTTTAATGTCGCCTGGAATTCCAGAAAGTATTCTTGAAAGTAATTGCAGAGCCCTCTTGACAGGACACCAGAAATGAAGGTTTAGGGTTTTCTGCATATTTAAAGAACCAGATTAAAAAAAAAAGCCTGTTCTAACTTTTTGTTTCTAGTATAGCATGTGAGAAACTTGGAAGTTACCACTCTATCCTAATAATTAAAAATCTGAACAAACTAAAACCCAACAGTTTTCCTCAGTTCCGTCAGAGAAATGAGGTCAAAGGGCAAGCTGCTGCCACAAAGTTGGAAAGACAGACAAATACAGAGAATCACAAATTACTGAGGTAGAAACCCACAAGAAAAGAAAGATTTGGTGGGAACCAATGCTAAGTAGCAAAATTTAATGAAATGCTGGACGCTCAGTGTGGACAAGTCCAAGTGTTAAAAATTCTAGGGGGACCAGTAATCGGAGAAGACTTACACTTTTGTAAATTTTATTTCTTGGTGTTTTACTAGGTCTTCAAAGTAAACATTAGAGAATATCTCCTCATGCTTCTGGCAGGGGAAAGGAACCATTTCGTTTATGCCAAACATTCTGTTCTTAACAAGGTCCGCCTTCAGGAGAAACTGTTAAACCAGATCTAACCTACTGAGGTTTTATGAATAACTCTTGCCCTCAATTTAATAACCTGTAACAAATGGACCAATTCCTTGAAAGACATAATTCACCAAACTCACACAAGGAAAAAAAAAAAGAATTAAATCAATAATTAATAACCTTCCAAAAAAGAAAGCACCAGGCCTAGATGAGTTTGCCACAGAATTATGCCAAACATTTATAAAATAAATCATTCCAATTCTCTAAAATCCCTTTCAGATAAAAGAAACAGAAGGAATACTACCTAATTCATTCTGAGAAGCCAAAATTACCCTAATACCAAAACCATAGATATTACATGAAAACTATAGAGTAATATCTTTTATGTACATAGACACAAAAATCCTTAAGCAATTTATTAATTTGAATCTATTAACACATCGAATATTCATGTCGCATAGCCAAGTAGGATTAATCCTAGGTATACCAGGCTTGTTTAATATTGTAAATCCAATTAATGCAATTCATCACATCAACAAATTAAATAAAAACACATGATCATATTAATGGATGTAGAGAAAGCATTTGACAAAATCCAACACCAATTCATGGTGAAAACTCTCAGCAAACTGAAAATAAAGGAGACTTTCTCAACCTGTTAAAGGATATCTACAAAACAAACCAACAACTCTCTCCCCTCCTCACCCCGCAAAAAAATAATCTAGTGCTGACATCATACTCCAACGGTGAGAAATTCAGAGTTTTCCAACTAAGATTAGGAACGAGGCAAGGAGGTTTTCTCTAGACACTGCTTTTCAACATTGTACTAGAAATCGTAGCTAATGTAATGAGACAAGAAAAGAAAAACAGTAGACGAGTTGATTGGGAAGAAAAAATAAAACTGTCTTGTTCACAGATACAGGATTTTCTATGAAGAAAATCTGAAAGAAGTGACAAAAATTAACTCCTGGAATTAATAAGCAATTATGGTAAGGTTGTAAAATACAAGTTTAATATACAAAAGTCAATTACTTTACTATATACCAACAATGAACCAGTAGAGTTTGAAATTAGAAATACATAACCATTTACATTAGTATCTCTAAAATTAAATACTTAACTATAAATCTAGCAAAATATGTAAATTATATGAGAAGACCTATAAAACTTTGATGAAAGATGTCAGAAACAAATTAAATAGATATTCCATGATCACAGAAAGACTCAATATTGTCAAGATATCAGTTCTTCCTCCCTTGATCTATAGATTCAATACAAAAGCAATATGAATCTCAGCAAGTTTTTTTGTGAATATTGACAAGTTGGTTCTAAAGTTAATATGGAAAAAAAAAAACCAAAACAAAACAGAATAGCCAACACAATATTGAAGGAGAAAAACAGAGAAGTAAGGCTACCTGACTGTAAGACTATAAAGCTACTGCAGTACTGGTGAAAGAACAGACAAAGGTATCAATGAAACAAAGTACAGAACCCAAAAATGACCCACGTAAATATAGTCAATTTATCTTTGACAAAGGAACAAAGGCAATACAATGGAGAAAACATTGTATTTTCAACAAATGATTCTGAAACAACTGGACATTTATATGTAAAAAAAAAAAAAAAAAGAATCTAAACGTAGACCTTACACTCTTTTAAAAATTAAATCAAAATAAATCATAGACAGAAATGTAAAATGAAAAACTTTAAAACTCCTAGTAGATAACACAGGAGAAAATTTAGATAATATCGGGCATGGTAATTACTTTTTAGATATAACAATGAAGACATGGTCCATGAAAAAAATGGATAAGCTGGATTTTATTAAATCTAAATACTACTGCTGTGTGAAAGATGATTTCAAGAGGATGAAAAGACAAGCTACAGACTGGAAGACAATATTTTCAAGACATACGTCTAATAAAGGACTGGATCCAAATTATACAAAGAACTCTTGAAACTCAACAATTAACAAACAATGTAATTTTAAAAAATGGACAACATATCTGAATGGACACTTCACCAAGGAGATATATACTGACGGAAAATAAGCATATGAAAAGGCGTTCAACACAATATGCCATTAGGGAACTGCAAATCAAAACAATGATAAGATACCACTACATACCTATTAGAATAGCCAAAATCCATCACACTGACAACATCGAATGCTGCTGAGGAAGTAGGACAACAGGAACTCTCATTTATCACTGGTGGAAATGCAAAATGGTACTGCCATTTTGGAAGACAGTTTGGTAGTTTCTTACAAAACTAAACATACTCTTACCATATGATACAACAATCCTGCTCCTTAGTATTTACCCAAATAAACTGAAAACAAACAAACAAACAAAAAACCTTGAACACAGATGTTTACTGCAGCTTTATTCACCATTGACAAAATTTGAAAGTGACCTAGATGTTCCTCAGTAGGTGAATGGATAAACTGTGGTACATCCAGACACTGAAATATTATTCAGCACTAATACAAAAAAAGTCATCAAGTCATACCAATACATGGAAAAAATTTAAATATATTGCTAAGTGAAAGAAACCAATCTAAACCATATACTGTATGATTCAACTATCTGATGTTCTAGAAAGGGCAAAACTATAGAAATATTCGGAAGAGGTCAAACTAGAAGGACAGTGGAAGGGTCAGATGGAGGGCTGAATAAGTGGAGCGCGGAGGATTTTTAGGGCAGTGAAACTATTCCGTATAATACAAAATGTTGGATATGTGTCATTGGACATTTGTCAAAACTCCTAGAATGTATAGCACCAAGAGAGAACCCTAATATACACTATGGACTTTGGGTGAGTATGATGTGCCAGTATGGTTCACTGATTGTAACAAATGTACCACTCTATTGTAGGATGTTGACTGGGGAGAGGTTGTACATGTGTCGGGGGCAGGGTATGTTATGGTAATTATGTACTTCCCCATCTATCTTACTGTGACCTTAAAACTTTGCTAAAAAGTAGTTTTTATCAATTAAAAAAAAAAACTGTTCTAGCACCTCAAATTATTGCCATTAGTGGTGAAACAAAGTCCTGTGGTTTAAGCCTTCCTATCTTCAAAATCACTTAATAAAATGAAAATATGTTCCTTAAGATAAAAAAAAAAAAAAACAAAAAACCACTCATTATAAAATTAACAACTTTCAACACAGGGATTGATTTTTTATATCATATGATTTAATTGACTCTTATTCAGGTTTAAGAGATTAGGAATAATAACCCATAATAAAATGGGATTCAGTTTCTCAAAAAGAAGAACATATAGTAATTATAAGATTATAACACAAGGCCATCCAAGTTTAAACCAGTACTATTACTTAAAAGTTATTTGGCAAGTTTACAGAAATCCAGAAATTCTTCACATTTAGAATTTATGTCTATGTCTCTTAGAGAGTGGGTACTTTTAGACTGATGACATAGTTTTAAGAGCCTTACTGGAAATTTAATGTTATATATTTTAGTATAAGTCATTGAATAAGGTTGTTAGGTATTTCAAAAACTAGTTATTCTCTTTGTTGTTTCAACAGTTCTATTCAGGCTACTTTTACATCAAAGAAGAGAATAATTAAAATCCCCACAAATGGTTTCCAAGAACAAGTAGTTCTTTTTCTAGAGCTTAGACAGAATTAGATAATAAAAAAATTTCAGCCAAAATATTCAAATGAATACTATTGTTTTAAATTTTCACTCTGAAGGTTAATATTAAGGGTATATTTCGGTGTGTAGTAGATTCACATCTTACGAGCATGTATTTTCAGATGACCCTGCTTACAGGCATACACCTAATATGAACATGAGTTTTACTTATATATGTGTACATAAACAATGTTATTTTTAAAATGTGTCCAACTACTAGATAACGAGGTAAGTCTGAGCTGTTTTACTAATTTTTATTTTTTCCATTATTCAAATAGTGCTGAAGATAATTCATAGTTTTGGGTTTAAAATATTGAAAACTATGCCAGCAAGAAAATATAACTTTTTAGAATAACATGTAAAAGGTTACTGTAGAGCAATCACATGATATTTATGTGGTATAATACCAAAAAAAAAAAAATCCATTTTATTTATCATCTTGGGAAAATTTAAGCATGCTGTCCAAAAGAGCAGAATTTTTTCACAATAACTTGACACATCAAAATATCTTCTTTACTGATAATATACTAGTGGCTGAAAAGGTGAAACTGTTTACTTAATTAGTGGGAGAAACAGAGGTGCTATATATAAGTCCAAAAAGTGTTGAAAGCCTGAGAAAACACATCCGTGTGAGAGAAAACTCAAAGTATGAGAAATCTGTATGTATAGGAGTTAAGTAGAAAGTGGAAAAAAACTAGAACTTGATGAAAATAGCAAAGAAAGCAAAAAATAAAAAAAGTCTAAGATGCTGCAAAGAATCTGACCTCAATTTCCTCCCGATTACTGAATTGTATCATGTCTGTAGCTCTGGATGACATACTCACTAGGGTGTTAAGGGATTAGCTAATGAAGTCACTGGAACACTGACAATTATTTTTCAAAAGGCTTCCAGAATCAGGTAGATGATATGTTGAAGGACAAAAAAAGAAGCAATTTTATGTCTGGTATTCAGAAAACACAAGAGCAGTAGTAATCCATAGCTCATTGGCCAGTTAATCCAACTTTAATCTTACATATATAAAAGAAACAAGGAAAACTCTTTTACTACATAAATTACTCTGCAATTAAAAAAAAGAGAGAAATTTCTGACAGTCGGCAATATGGGTCCATGAAGGTAACCAGGGATTGGAAAAATTTTGTTTCTAAATAAAGAGTAAGAATTTAATGGTGCCAAGGGTAGGGCCCAGGGAAGGGATATTAGGGAGATGATATTTTGTTATTTCAATATAAGGGAGCCTTGCCCTCTTGAAATTATTGAGGTATTTAGAGTTCATATTTGTTTAAATACAAGCATTGCTTCATGAGTCTCGAATTGGCAAAGAACTTAGGACAAGGAAAAATGATAAATGATATGACATCATTTCAAGTGGGGAGGAGACATCAGAGGGACTGTAAATATTGGTGTGAGGTCTATTTGAATGTGATGTATTTTCAAATGTTCCAAGAGTGAGTAAGAAGTCAAATATTAACAACATCTGCAAATAATATGTGGGAGGGAGGTGCTATAAACACCAATCAGGACTAAGACAAAATAACAATTCTTTTAAAGCCCACAGAGAATTGGAAAATAGGCAGGATATAATAAATAAGGTTCAACTTGGAAAATATGAGCTGCTATAACAGGGGAAACTATTCTGAAGCATATAAGGACAGGAGGAAGTTGAAGTAAGAGCTTTAGAAGGGTATTCCCTCTAAAGAACATTTTTAAAAACTACAAAGACGGCCTCTAGTTAGCCCAGTGGGAAAATACTACTATGCATCCAGCTCATAATATTCAAGCTTGGTAATATTTTCACAGTTCTCTCCATAAAAAAGGTTAATAGGAGAGTTTATTATTTTAAAGATAAAGTTATTGGGCAAAAAACACTTGCATTGGCTGTTTTAGGGGTTGACACCTTGTCTGTTACCTAAAAGATGTTTTACACTGTTACAATCAACACAGAACTAAAAAAATGAAGTAACCCATCCAACACGCAATAAACTGAATACATGTTATGTGACATGCACCATTATAGCTGCTGAGGATAGCAGATGATTACAACAGAGTCCCTAACCTCAAGAAGCTAAAAAATTTACTAACATGTAGTAGAAATGAGGACGAGGGTAGAGGGCAGATACAGGAGATATATATCATCCAACAGCATGTATTTGCCAACTGGTGGCTGACTCTTCAATTTAGATTTATGCATATGAAGAACTCCTACTCTATACATCTATGAGTTAATTTATGCAATCTGTGACCATGAAATTAAGCAAATACAAAGTCGAAATTTAAACCAGGGGAAGTTCCTTGTGACAAAATGAGTTAAGGTAAATATCTGCAGATCAGTAAGGGTAAAAAAGGTACACACACACATACAGTATTCCCTACTTCGACAACCTGTGATGTTTCTACAAATAGTGTCTAAATATACTCGATTACCTCAGAAAGAATCATTATATTCCATTTCCTTAAGGTGGAGTAAGTGAAGAGGGAGTAGTCAAAGCTTCTACTCTTCAATAAGTAGTCGGGTAGGCGCAAAGACATGCGTGCACTGTAAGAGCCTGACACTTGAAATTTAGAGGATCATTTGTGTTCATTTTGCCAGGGTCATCTTCTTCCTCTGCAAATCAGCTTGGAAATTTCCCAGAGAGAAAATCACCAACTATGGAAATCTGGCATAATCTAGACTACAGGGACCAAAAAGGGCATCCTCAATTTTTGTCAGCGAACTTCCCTTCCTTCCCAGGTACCTTGAAACATTTATTTAGCTGGTGGATTTCTGGTGTGATTAAATTTACTCCTGAGCATTTGCAAGTCAGGGTCAGATGACTCCACAGGGCAACCAAGCATTTCCCAGTAGGCAATTGACAGCATTTCATGTTATATCCTCAACCAAGCATGGAAAGGATGTTGTATGTGTGAATGTTCCTTGATTTCTATATATTAAAAAAAGATATTGTGGAGAAATAGGCATGAAGGAAATTAAGTCTAAGAGATGTGTATAGCCTGTATAATATGCTGTGTGTGAAGTCAGAATGGTTAACTAAGCATTGGACTTATGTCCCAGCACTAGAAATGGTGTGTTCAGTTCCCAAGAACGTTATCAATTTCACCATTTTGATATATATGAATTTTGGGATCATTTCACTATTGTATTGGCATATATTTGTTGAGAATACCATTTTGAATGTAGCTCTGTGTTAGGTGCCTGGATTGGGAATGGAATGGGAAAAAATCTAAGACAAACAGAAATTATTTCTTAACCTCGTCATGTGATGGGTAAGACAGGCAACACAAATAACAGCAGCAGTAGCAAGGACAATGACAATGACAATAATGATCTTAAGCTGCATAACAGATGTCAGCTAAGTGTCACAGGTAAGCAAGGTTATGGTCCAACTGTGGATGTTAGAAGTGGGAGTATCTCAGCTGGGCCTTTGTATTGCCAGTCAGAGTGCAATCAGGAGGGAGAAACCACTTATTATTTTAAACAGAAAAAGTGTAACATAAGCAAATATGTAACTATGAAGTAATAACTAAGGCATAAACAAAAATCTAAAGTATATATGAATAGCAGATATAGGGGTAGTCATTGTCTATAGGGCTCAGGCAGACTACCTAACACAGGAAGAATCCCATCTATGAGAACCCATCACTGTATCCCCGTGCTACTCCTAGACTGAAATACAGACTTTCTTCGAGAGGGTGTTCTGTGGCCCACTGGGTGGCAGAGAAGTTCACTGAGGTTCCACACACACAGAGATCATTGCAAAGCTACTTTCTGGGGTGCCAGAGTAAACTATCCGTGGAGAGATGCTGTGCGTTAGATGTCACCCAAAACTGAAATGGATCTGAAATGCTACCACCATTTCTATGTATGTAATATAATCATAATGAAAATAGCATGGGACTTAAAGTTAGAAGACTTAAGCTCAAATCCTGTCTCTCTCTGCCTCTTAACCGCTGGCAATTATTTATCTTCTCTAAAACATGGGTTCTTCATCTCTAAATAATCTAACCTGACAGTATTGTAATGGTTAAATGATGGAAAAAATGTGCCATTTATTATGAAGCTCTACATAAGTATTAGTAATAAAGGAGAAGAGTAAATTGTAAAACTCTACTAATCTTTACCTCTGCCTTTACGTCCACTCTGTGGCAAATCATGAACATCTTCACATTCACTCCATAGTGGCAAAAAGACCTCACTTCTCCATTTGTTAGGCTACACATTCACTTCTGGAGGACCTCAATGCTCCTTGCTTTTCTATTCACCTTAATAAGCCTCTCACACATGATAGAGCGAAGCATGAGAAACGAATGGATGCTTCGCTGACCCACATCCAGTCTGGGAACTCACACCCTTTACTCGGCTTCCCACAAGAAACATAGCTAATGTTTACTCAGTATTTACTATGTGCTATTAGCTCTCCTCAGCATTCTCTACATCTGTTATAATTTAATTATCCAAGAACCCCTTAAGACAAGGATTATTACCATCATCTCCATTTCACATATGAGAACGCTGTGGCTTAGAGTTAGGATATCTGCTCAAGATCCTACCGCCAGCTAGTTGTACTGCCAGAAATTGAACACAGGTTTGACTTTAGAGACCACGCCCTTGAGTTGCCCCCAAATCCGTCTTTCACATCCCCTGCGAACCTTGCGTACACTCTATGAAACTGTTTACCGGTATCCTTGAACCCTGGACAGTTTTCTTGAGACACTCCTCCCCTCCCCCAACAGACAGACAGACAGACAGACACACACACACACACACACACACACACACACACACACACACACAC
>NW_006431956.1:3550784-3572615 GCF_000325575.1 Pteropus alecto | reverse complement strand
CCAATGAGAAAAGAGTAATTTTGGGTAGATTTTAATGAAGGAAATTTCTGTATGTATGTGTGTACACACACACACACACACACACACACACACACACAAAGCTAGACGACTGCTACTTTCAATGGAGAAGTCTCCCTATGCTGCAGAGACTTGAATTTCTGCAGAGGTCAAATCTACAAATCTACCCCAGGGAGCCTAACTGCATTCTGCAAAACTGCAGGACTATGGCCACAGCCCCAGTCTCCCTAGGGACTTGATGTAATTGGATACTTTACAACTTAAGAGCAGTTAAGTGCAGCAGAGCAGCATCTTTGTTCTTCCAGCTCAGTACCTAAGGGAGAAATGCAGAATCGTCTGCTCATTGTGGTTTGTATTTCTCTTCTCCTCAATCTTCCCCTGCTCTCCTTCCCCTCCAGCTTTTCTCCTGTTATATAGAATCTTCACTAATATATTCCTTTTCATCCTCTTTCTTCATTAAACATTCTTTTCACCTCTTAGTGTTGCCAAAACTCGGCTCGCTGCACAAGATAGAATATACACTTCTGAGGGTCTGGCTTAAGGGTTCTTCTGCCTCTAATTCCAGGTCATCTCTCCTCACTCCTTATATAAAATTCCCGGCTCTGTGCAGTACACATGTTGAAGTATACTGTTCCCCATCTTTTTTCACTGCTGTAATCTGAAGACTTTGGTCACTATTCCTAACTCATTAAGACTTCAACACCAGACTTCTGGTTTTCTTCCTACCCTAAAGACTGTCATTATCCCAAGATGGTCCAATGTCTATCCAGCACACAGGGGCTTCTCCAATGATGTGCTCTTCCATTTGCTTTGGCCACCCTCTTCCTTGGCTACATCTGAATCCAACTGAACTCAGTCATTGCTCAGTACAGCCAAGTTTCCCAAGACAGTGATTATTTCTACTGTGGAAAGCTCAGAACCAAATACTACAATAGAAAATGGTACAATAGAACACTTTCCTTCTTTGAAAGAAAGACAATCTAATTGCCAAATAAAGGGTTACTAGAACATAGAAAGCTTTTCCCTTCCACTCAGTAGCTTATTGGGAAGAGAATAAAGGAGTTGCATAATTATATCCCATAATATTACTCCTGAATCAGAAAATTAAAAACAAAAAGAACTTCTTACAGTTAACAGGTTAAGTTTGAGCCTGCTTAAAAAGGTAGGCCCTCTCAAGCAAGAGCTTTAAAAGAATGGGAGATAAATTAAGATTCAGTGTTTATGAGTATTAGGCAAAATGACTATGTAATTTTCATTTAATCTGGGACAATTGTGAAAGAGGAAGAGGGCAATGTGATTAGTTATGCTCTGACTACAGGTATAAACTGGGACTGTCCTGAAAAAAATGGGATATATGGGCTATATGACATTTTTTTTATAGATAATAGTGTATATGTTATGGCCCTGAAGTATTATAAGATGTATCTCACTTGGGCACCCCTGGATCTGTAAACTTTGATGACTTCATTCTCCCCTAATGCATTGGTCCATCTGAAAAATCTTCATGTTATTGCCTTACTATAAGTCTTATTGCTTTAAAAAAAAAATCCTTTAATAGTTTCTCATTATTATAGCAGCTAACATGGCTTACAAGATCTCTTCCTAAATCTTTAGCTATGTCATTAATATTTTTATTACTCATAGCCTGACACACTATATCTAAGCCTTTATTTTTAAAACCTTGGTTTTCCCTTTTACCAATTAGTTTATTTTATATGTTATTCCATCTGCTTAAAACACTTTAATTTCATTTTCTTCATTTGGTCAATTCAACATTCCTCAAATTGTACCTTAAACTACACTTCTGCCAGGATCTATTTCTAGATCCCCATTTGAATAGTCCCCCAGCACTGTAAGTCTCAGAGCACTCAGCACTCTTTATTATTGCATAATTATTTTCTGACTTATTCATTACAAAGAAAACTCCTTAAGTTCAGAGAAATTTTGTTTCTCTAGCACTAGGTATAAGGAGGAGGCAATTAAAAGATGAAGTATGAAGTGTACATTTAGTTAAGTTCTTACAATGTGTTAGGCATTTAATTCTCTAACTGACCCTATAAGTATTCTCATTATTCCTTATAATTTTAGAAGTGAAGAAATATAGGCAGAGAATGTTCTTTTTAAATTATCCAAGTTCTCACAGAGCCAAAATTCAAACCTTACCACGTCTAAACATTTGAAGTTTTCTCAAATGTATGTATGTATTGCTTTCTTTTGTGTCGGAAGATGTTTAATTAGAACTTTAAGGTATAACCAGTTTGGTATAAAGCATAAAAAGTCAGTTCAATATAAAGTAGAACCTTTAAAAAATTGATTAAAAAGCTTAGCTACCTTTTGACGTAGTGAGTTCTCCATTATTGGAAGAATTTAAATAAAGGCTGGTTAGCTTTTTGTGAGGGATATTTAGAGGACAGTCTAGAATTTGTTAGAAAGGTAGCAAGATGACCTGGCAGGACTCTAAGAGTCCATGAAAATAATTGTGTGACACTTAAAGGGCAATTGAATGGATGCTCAGCTCACAGATGGAACAGTCTTAGAGACGACCTGCAATTTTAGCACTTATCAAGCAATCTTCAGTCACTGTAAATCCTACCCAATTGGCTGGCACCATGGACCTTCTTTCCAGTTAGTTTTGCCGACATCCAAACTTAATTGGAGCCTAAATGTTTTCCCTGTAGAGCTCTTATCTTGTGAACCAACTGCTTAATCTATTGTGGCAGACCCAGGATTCATAGCTCTTCAGGGAGCTGTAAAATACTTTTAAAAAAATGTCAGCTTACTCCAGTGGGGCAGCCTAGTGACAGACTTCATTTTCTATTCTGAAATTGTCCTCTTAGATGGATAGTATATTATTACACAATACCTTCTAATGTCTTCAGATTTTATGATGTTTGAACACTCAGGATATTTTTGTAATTGTCTAATTAATGCAATAGACAAAAATATTATTAATGGCTCTTAAAGACTATACGGCATAATATAACAGTAACATTTTTTCAAATGAGATAAAATATATTGAGTTTCAAACCATATGGACAAATGCTAGAATTCCAGAGTGAGAAAAAGACTTTCCTTAAATCTCACTTCCTGTCACAGATTCACTAGCTGGAAAAAAATTTTTGGCAGGCCAAATACTCTATACTCTTCAGGGTGCCAGGACTGATTTTATTAGAAATAACTTATTGCTCATCTGATAATATTCCTGTTTAGGTTTAATACTTTTTGTAAAGGATAAGAATTATTTTTGTTATTCTTTGAGTCATGAATTTTGGATCTGAAATATATTCTTCTTTCCAGTTACTTACATCTGAAAGAAGACTACCATTCAGAGTTGAGTAGCTTTCTCTTTCAGAAAGAAACCACCAAAAAGTTAAAAAGTTAAAACTTATAGGTGGGAAGCACAGATAAAAACAAGAATTTGACATATAACGAACTGAATGTGATGTATTTCTTTTTTTAAAGAGTAGAATTGTATATATTTTTATTGTTTTATCTATAAAAGTACTTCATGATATCACTAAATGTATGGTATGGATAAAAGTATAAATTATATCTGAAACACTAAGTACATACAGCAAAATTATGATATAATCTACACTAAACAATTCTATTAACCCTAGGTTGGATCACGCTTTAGTTATTGTCTACTAGTACTTTGGAAATAATTTTTCATGAACTAACATTTTTTCTGTATATTAAGCAGCAATCTTTTTGCTTTTATCAGATTGCAGATTTTGAATAAAGACAGTCATGATTAAGCATAATATAAATGTATCCCATAAAACAAATCGTTTGCAATATTTGTAAAATTCAGTGTTCACAGTTTCCAAAATAATTTATGTTATTTCTATAAGCATTGTGTATCAGAATAGATTAAGTAGATTAAATAGTTGAATAATGAAGAACAACTAGATATGGGGAAAGTAGAATAAAAATTGAAACTCAAGCATATTCTTACTAAAATTATTATTTAAGAAAAGAGAAAAATGATTAATCTGGACTCAGAGGCTTACTCCTCTCAGTACCCCTCCCCCCCCAAAAAATGTGTTATTTGAATTCTAGAACAAGTTCCTACATTCATTTTTCTTTTTTTTTCTTGAACCATGTGTCTGCTAGTGTCTTTCTGTTGGGGAGAACAATAGAAATGGATTTAGGAATGGGTCATAAAATCCTGCCCAACAGACAAAATAAGATTATCAGAAAGTGTTAAATAAAATTTCAATCAAGATAAAATATTTTAAGCTCAAGAGACCACTGAGAGAGAAAAAAACAAAAAACAAAACAAAAAAAATGATTTACAGTATTCCATATCTTGTGTCTACTTCTCTCCTGTAAATGTTGTGGACTAGCTGGACTGTTAACCAAGCCAAAGTCTCACCCAAAAGCACTTTTATTATAAGGCCATTTTTAAGCAATAATAAATCCATTTGTATAATCAGCCAACATTAGGAAATTTTCCGCATCCCAACTTCCATGAGTCTCTATTATACAACCTATTCTTGTGTAATGACAATAACTAGTATTCTAATACAATTAAGATCTGTTTTTTTAAAAAAGGAGAGTTCTTTAATCCATATTAAAAATACTGTTTTACACATTTAATTTTGAGTTTTAACACAACTAACGCTAAGTGAAATACCTGCAAATCTTAAAATAGTTCAGTGTTAATAGAATTGTATATAAGTATTCCTCAGTCATCATATACTGCATGTTTTTATTTTCTGTAAACTTTTCTATTGTCATCCAAAAAGTAAAGCCACAGTTTTAAGGGAGAACTATTTGTCTAATTATTAGAAATGTCTAAAAGTTAGGAATTCTTGCTTCCAATATTACTTGTTACTTCTGTGTGCTCATCGAGTTCAACATGGGTACTGACGATTATAGGAGCAACCAACATCCTTAAAGGCACTTCTCAGTAGAATTATTATGTTTATTTCAATCACTTACAAAATGAAAGGGCATGATTCTCAAAGTGGTTATTACAATTATCAGAGCTATGACTCTAAAGTTCTACATACTTATATATTTTACTTAGTCTCTATAGTTCTGTACCATTATTTATATGTTATATTACAATATACACATAGAATCAAAATAAAAATATATATTGTACATATATTTTATATATAATATATATTGCATATATTTTTATACATATTATATATTAATATTGTATTTTATATGATGTTATATGTTATATATAGAATAATAAAAGGAAAAAAGCAGGAGCAAACAAGAGCTCATAAATTTAATGTGGACCTATTTTGATAAATTTATTATCTGAGATGTTGGAAATATTGTGCCAGTTCCAGAAAAGTGGTCCTCAACTAAGGTGCTTGAAGCAGACTTGTAAAGCAGGCTAAAAATACCTGATTTGCATAAGGACTATATATGTGCCCAGTTTACTTCCTATGTCCTTCTTTCACTTTCTGTGTCTTTCTCAGGTACCAGGACAGTTATGAACACACAAATGTCCTCCTCCCTCCTTTCCTACAGTTATATTTGTAAAACATGTAAGCCATGATTCTATTTTATGTTTTTATAAAATTAAACTCCTAGAGGTTTAATTTTCTCCCAGTTGGCGAGACATAACATGGGTCAGAGGAGTGAAATATTGCAAGTGAAGGGTCCTTCCCAGCTCATCCTTGGAAGAAGTCATACAAGATCAGTTGTTTTCCATTATTATCGGGAATAGATGACACCAGGACAGAATGAAGAGGACTCTATCCTGCTTTCCAGCATATTTTAATGAGCTCTAGCTCTGACAGGTCTTCTAGATATTACTGCTCAGGGCTACCCTGAACTCAGTTGGATGCTCTGAGGAATCATAAACACAAGATTCTAGGGTAAAATACAATGTGTCTGACTTTGAGTCCATAGGGTTTCAAGAAAGCACTAAAGGAGTCTTAAAGACAGAGGAAATGGGGTGGGTGAGAGGAGTAAAAACACTGTTATCTTAGAAAGAAACTTGGGCGATACTGTGGTATGGTATAAATTTCAGGTAAACATTTTGCGAACATTTCTATATAAGCTATTAATCCTCCACTGCTGGTACTAAACAAATAACAAAATGAACATGGCTTCACATGTTACCTGCCTAACCTAATGAGTCATAGTGCCCAAAGATCCACCACCACTGGGTCATCTCATTGGATTTTGAAAGATAGAAAACGGGCAGTGGCATTTCAAACTGTTTTGTTGATTCTATTAGTAAATTAAGATTTAGTGGAACTAAATGATTAATTTATCTTCTAATAAATAAGAAGACATTTATAAGGTAGAATTGATAGGAATGTCTGTGGAATGTGTAGGATGAGAAAGAAGACATTGTCAAATTTATATGTATTCCTGGTTGGGCATTTGGGTGAATGGATTTCATGTAGGAGAGAAAGTTATGTGCTGACTTCAAAAATATAATAAGAGTTTCAGGCCTTCCTGAGGCTAGTAAATTTTTACCCGGTTCTCCTGTCACAAAAGTTAGCCATAGCTGAGATACTTTATCATCTACTAAAAATAAACTTTCCAAAATATTAAGGTACACTCTGAGTATTTCCAGTCTCGTGACTAGAAATCACTTCTTAATAATGACCTTTCACTCTATGTTGTGTGACCTTTCACTTTATGGCCAAGCTTAGGTGTAAAATGTCAGCTATTGCTATCACTTACTACCTGAGCTGTCATTGTTCTCAGCATGCATAAGATCTATGCAGCAAAAGCATAAACTGATTAAAACTAAACCAAAACTAGTAAGAACAACAATGAGACTCTATCTTCCACTAAGTTAACCAAGAAATCCTACTAATGCCTCTACGATTATGCCTTTATTATATCTAGTGATAATCAATTTGAAGACTAAAATTGTTAGGCTTAACTTGAGATTATGGTACCATATATTTAGCCCTGAATCCTATTCAGTGGTTGCTCAGAACTGTCCAAACACTCCTTAAGAATATTAATCATAGCATTCCATCCAATGCCTGCAAAGTTTCTTTGCCATAGGATTTCAGTTATTGTTTTCTAGTTTATCATCTGCAATTTTTTAAACCTCCAAAACTTCTTCGTAGGAAAAAAGTGTATATATAATCAATATAAATTAACCCTCACTTTTATTGAAGACCAAGTTTAGAGCTAGAATCATGATACATATCTATAACTTCATAAAAAGATTTTTCTTTTCATTTTAATTCAAATCCTCATGTGAAAACTTTATTCCCAAACAACCATATTCTAAATCATCTGGAACCACTAATTCTACTGGAAGATGTGATATCTGAAAGCCTCTCTACCCTAACCTACTACTGCAGGTGATTCCATCTTAATATTTGGATAGTTCTGAAGATTAGTCTGTCTAAAAATTATAACATAAATGTTTCCAGTCAAGATTTGGATGACAAATAAATTCCTGTACAATCTGTCAATTTGATTCATTCATTCATAAAAAAGAAATTGTATTATTATAGAAAACAAAAATTGTATTGCTTTGCCATACCATATAGAACACATTTGGAAATGTCCACATGGAACACTGGCTAGATGCTACTACATATGAATACTTGGAATATATTGTGTAAATAAATACACACACATACATACACACATAGGAATGTAACATTAGCGAGACTATTCAGCATATTTTCTGAAGTTACTTAATTTTCAATAGGAAGAATTGAAAAACAAAATATTTCAGAATAACTCTAAAGAAAAGTATTATTTTAAGGAGTTTCTTCTAAAAAGAGATCATCAAGGATAAACATTAGTCAATTTAAGGAAATCAGACTACCCATATTTCTCACTATAGCCCATCTTTCTTGCCTAAGAAAGATTCCGTATTCCCTGAAGTCAGGTTCCCTGTATTGTGAGACTCCAAGAGGCATCATTTACACTGCAGTCTAAGTGAATGGCACTCATAAGTTGTGCATTTCACAACCTGCACGGCCATACATGGCAGCTCTGAAACCCGTCATGTAAGTTGTTTATAATATGGTTCACCTCTTTGAGAAAGCTAAAGAGTGATTATAATTCAGATTTTTTTAAAATTTATTTTGCACCATTCAGAACTGCTTGTCTCTTAAGTTCACTTTGGTCACAAAGCAATTACATAATTTCGTACATTTGATTTTCCTGTAAGTCATTCCCCACTTTGAGGTGCCCAGGCAGGAGAAACTGATAATTCCCTATCCTCTTTGAAAGAAACCACAGAATTATTTGAGATGGAAGGCCCTTTTGGTCTTTCCATTATTTTCTAAAGCTAATCCTATTTTCACATGTCTATAGAGCTGTAAACGGTATAATAACATTTTTAAAAATCACATTTATGATTCATCATAGGAGTCAGCTAAAACAATAAAACCAAACAATAATGAGTTCTGGGGGTCTGGGGGTAAGAGCACAGATAGAACAGCAAGGTTTTGTCTAACTATCTTCTTTGCAGAGAAAAATATGAAATCATGAAACTGTGAAAAGCACCTTAACTACATCTCCATTAAGCTATTAGCTAGCTCTTCACGGCTCTTCCCCTCAGTGTATACTCGTCTGGAAATCAAACTCATGTCAGGGTCTTCAGAGAATTGCAAGTGGCACCCTTGCTCAAATACCCTAAATTGAGAAATGCTGAAAATCAAAACATTTAAGCAGTCTTCAAGGACTGCCCAGGGGGCCCCAAAGAAAAAAATTCACAATATTCTATTCTACTAGAGGTTAAGTCCATTTAGAGCACCTTAAATTAAGGGTGAGTCTTCACATAGAATTAACATAGAGAAAGTGCATTACTGCCTTCCTTTAAAGTCAACAAGTTTTTAACATGCTCAATAGAAAAAAATCTGTTATCACATTTCTAATGCATTTCTAATTAATATAACATCTGGGGATTAAAAAAAAGAACACTTTTGCACTCTGGCCCAGACTCTGCCACTTCCCAGTTGTATGATAAGTTCTCTGTGTCTTAGCTCCCTAAAATTAATGAGTTGCCTAGAGCAGTGGTTCCCAAATCTGGCTGATGACTAGAGATACTTAAGAAACTTGTTAAAAATAGTTTCTTGGATCTCATTCCTGGATTTTTTTTTTTCAGTAGGTCAAGAAATCTGTATTACAAGAAATTTCTCAAGAGACTTCTAACAAATAATCCAAAAATTTATATGGAACCATAAAAGAACTCGAACGGCCGTGGCAGTCTTGAGAAAGAACAACAAAGTTGGAGGCATCATGCTGATATTAAACTATACTACAAATCTACAGTAATCAAAACAGCATGGTACTAGCATAAAAACAGATACATTGATCAGTGGAACAGAATAGAGAGCTCAGAAATAAATTCATGTCTATATGCTCATTTAATATATGACAAAGGAGGCAAGAATATACAATGGGATAAATACAGTCTCTTCAATAAATGGTGTTGGGAAAATTGGACATGTACATGCAAAAAAATGAAACCTTCTCATGAGTAGACTCAAAATGGAATAAAGACTTAAATGCAAGATCTGAAATCATAAAACTTCTAGAAGAAAACATAGGCAATAAACCAGCATTGCTACTAGTAATTTCAGGTATATTCCCTCAGGCAAGGGAAACAAAAGAAAAAAATAAACAAACGGGACTACATCAAACTAAAAAGTTTTTGCACAGCCAAGAAAACCATCAACAAAATGAAAAGACAACTACTGACTTGGAGAAGATATTCACTTATGATACATCTGATAAGGAGTTAATATAAAAAATATATAAAGAGCTCATACAACTCAACAACAAAAAACAAACAAACCAATTAAAAATTAGGCAGAAGACATGAATAGATATTTCTCCAAAGAAGAAATACAGATGGCCAATGACATATGAAAAGATGTTCAAGATCGCTAATCATCAGAGAAATACAAATTAAAACCACAATGATATCATCTCACACCTGTCAGAATAGCTACTATCAATAAATCAAGGGTTAAAGAAGTACAAAGTAGTAGTTGATAGATCATCATGGAGATGGGAAGCATGGTATAGGGGAGTAGTCATCATTAATGCAATGGCTATGTGTAGAGATAGAAGGAAGACAGAGTAATCAGGAGAATTACTTCATAGACTATATAAATGTCTAACCAATGTATTATATATTGAAACTAACAATAACTTTTTTTTAAAAGAGTCATTACTGGAGATAACATTTTTATGACCTATCTATAGGGCAGGACAAACATATAATTATTAAAAATCTGTTCTTGTTATCATGTCCTGTTAGTTACTGTCCACCACATCTAAAGTCTCAGACCTCTTACACCATTCTTTAGTTCAGAATGTCATATATACTTCATTTTACCTGTCTCTGAACCTCTCACCTGTGTGGGGTTCCTGTACGTATGTATATAATTAGATTTGGTTATTTTTCTCTTGCTAAAAATAAATAAATAAAAGTAAATAAAAAAGCAACATGTTGGCGAGGATGTGGAGAAAAAGGAACCCTCATATACTATTGGTGGGATTGCAAATTGGCACTGACACTATGAAAAACAGTCTGGAGGGTCCTCAAAAAATTAAAAATGGATTTACCTCTTGACCCAGCAATTGCACTTCTGGGTATTTATCCAAAGAAAACCAATACAATAATTTGTAAAGACCTATGCACCCCTATGTTCATGGCAGCACTATTCACAATAGCCAAGATGTGAAAGCACCATGAATGCACATCAACAGATGATTAGATAAAGTTATGGTTCATATTTACAATGGAATATTCCTCAGCCATAAAAAAGTGAAATCCTACCATTTGCAACGACATGGATGTACCTAGAGGTAATTATGCTATAAGTCGGACAGAGAAAGAGGAATACCACATGATTTCACTTATATGTGGAACCTAAGGAAAAGCACAAACTAATTCAAAACAGACTCACAAATATAGAGAGCAATCTGGTGATGGCCAGAGGGGAAGGGGGTTGTGAGTCTGGGAGGAAGGGGTGGGTGAAAGGTTAAAGAAGAACAAATTAGTAGTTGATAGATGATCACGGGGATGGGGAGTATGACACAGGGAATGTAGTCAGCAGTAATGTAAAGGCTGTGTGTAGAGCCAGATGGGTAAAAGAGTAATTGGGAGGATCATTTCATAAACTATATAAATGTCTAACCAATGTACCATATACTTGAAACTAATAAAATAAAATGAAACAAAATGCAAAAAAGAGACTTCTGAAAGTTAGATTTGAGAGAATCAAAGGCCCATGTGTTTTCTAGAGCTCTTTCAAAAATCTAAAAATAATTTTTTTTTGTTTCTATCCCCTCCGCCTCCCAGCAATAATGACAAACACACTGTATGCACACAGATGTTTCCAGCAGCTTTATTCATAATTGCCAAAACTTGGAAATAATCAAGATGTTTGTAAGTAAGTGAAAGGATAAACTGTGGTATATCCAAACAATGGAATATTATTTGGCATTAAAAATGAATTAGCTTGATATCAAGCCATTAAAAAGACATGGAAGAAACTTAAACACATATTACTAAGTTGAAGAAGCCAAAGTGAGACGGCTACATACTGTATGATTCCAAAAATATAATATGCTGGAAAAGATAAAACTATGGAGACAATAAAATGGTCAGGGGCTGTCAGGGACTGTAGGGGAAGGAGGGATGAATAAGTTGAACATACAGGAGGATTCTTAGGGCAGTAAAACTACTGTGTATGATACCATATAATGTATACATACCATTGTATGTTTTTCCAAACTCACATAATTTACAACACCAAGAGTGAATCCTAAAGTAAACTATGAACTTTGGGTGATGATGTGTCAGTGCAGGCTCATCAGTTGTAACAAATGTCCCACTGTGGTGGGAGGTGCTGATAATGGGGGTGGCTATTCATGTCTAGGGGAAATCTCTTCTGCTCGATTTTTCTGTAAACCTAAAACTGCTAAAAAAAGAAAGTCTATTAAATATGCATTGTACAACAAAATAGGATTCAATAATCCATTAAATTCTCATAACTTTTTAAAGAAAGGAAAAAAATGATGCTGTAGGGATGAAAACCTTGGATTTTATTTTTTACATCATCAGTGTCAAAGTTAGGTCCCTTCTTTAAATTAGAGTTAAATTTTGAGTTAAGGCAATTGATCTTCAGTGTAATGACATCACTCCTTACTATTCTAAAATAATCAGTGTATACTTTAAGAAAAACTTTCAGCAGCTTAGACAATATGAATGTGTGGAAGAACAGAACTTTTGTTTATTGACCATAACTGTAAAATTTAGTTGAAGGTTATTCATAGAGTACTGTAACACTCTTGATATAAAGTACATACAGTTCTTAATCAATATGTAGAGAAAAAACACATTTCCCAAGCTATGATGTTTAAACTGTTCTTTTCTTAAAATGATGCTTTTTCAGTCGCCTTGGAAATATGTGCAAATGCAAATCTAAATCCTATATGCAGTAATGATTTGGTTGAAACAAATACTATTCCCTCAAGCTATGTTGGTTTGGGGAAAAAATATGACTCTTCTAATGGGAAGATTGCAATGGCTCTGCTCCTAAAGGAAAAAGAAAAAAACTCACACAGATAAGATGTTCTTATTTATAACATGTAACAAGATACGTTGCAAGACACAGGCATCTTTCTGATGACTTATCCTGCTGATCAGAGTACAAAAGAGTTTATTTTCATAATTACAACAGATGGAAACAATAAAATTATACTTTAGGCTAATGCACTCTCACCCTTATTATTCTTTTTTATATGCGTGTCTCCCCTGAAGCTATTTTATAACAATACAAAAATTGCAGAAAAATTGCACTGTAAAAGCCTGACCAGATTTCCTAATTATCTGTCATGACTCAAGACTACAGTGAGAAATTAGCTCTCCTGGGAAAGAAAAAAATTTGATGGAACTTAAAATAATAGAAAAAATCTTAAGATGTCTTTCCTCAAGTTGAGAAAGAAATCTATCCACTTTTAGTAGGATTACCTTAACTTTCTCTTTATATTTATATATCCCCAGTTCCATTCTATTCCTATCTTCTTAGAACAAGCATTTAATGAATGTATGTAATAAATAAAATGTATGAACTTGGGAGATTATACTAATAATCAACAAACTTCCTTTATTCTCATATTTCCTAGCCTCTCTTGTACTTCGACATACCCATATGATTAAATTCTGGCATATAGAATATGGAGAGAAGTATGGACTTGTCCCAAAATACTTTCCATGTGCTACTTTTACTCTTTTTTGTTATCCTTTGGTTGGATAGCAACACACATGGTATATTGAAGCCACACACTGAAGATGATAACACCTTTATCAGACTGGGTTCTTGAATGACTGTGTGGATCTCGGAACTCATCCCCTAGTACATACCAATGATTATACCCTTTATATGAGTAAGAAAATAATTTCTAGTTCATTAAGCCATTGTAAGTTTATCTGTAATCTATTTACCTCATTATTTATTTCACTATAAGGGACCATTTTATGAGGTTCACATGGTCTTTATATTGCCAAATCTTTCTGACAACTTTTGCCTTCTATAATTCAGGTCAAATTTCTGGGAAGCCAGTTTATAGGGAAGACAACAAGAACCTGGCTCACTGGGACAGCATTGGATGCTAGACTGTTTGATCAGCTTAGATGTCCTACAGATCATTCAACTATCAATTCCACAGTCAGAGTACTAAACCTGCTTTAGTAGTTTAAGGCAAACCAAAATAAACTATATTAGCGTGGTAATATCACATGTCTTAAGTACCTTGTCGGTAGATAAAAACATTTGACAAGTATATGTTTCAGCAGATTAGACACAAACACCCCCACACAAAAGAAAACCCATCTCTAATAAAAATGTCCTCCGTCAGACTAAATCACTAACACTTCTGATAGATAACATCTACCCTACCATAAATTCACTTATTGTTTATGAGGACCCTAAGCATAGATGGTTTAGGAATATACAGGAATACTGAATATGAAATTAGAGTTCTTCATGAGTTGGAGCTGATAGTGTATTTATTTATTTTTACTTTTTAACAGACTTCATTTTTAGAGCAGCTTTAGGCTTACACAAAAATTGAGCAGAAAATGCAGAGTTCCCATATATTCCTTCTCCTCCATACATCCAGTTTACCTATTATTAACATCTTGTGGTACATTTGTTACAATTGATGAACCAACATTGATACACTATTACTGACTAAAGACCATGGTTTATATTTCAATTCACTGTGTGGTACAGTTCTACAGGTTTTGTTAAATGCATAATGTCATGTATCCCCTGATACAGTAGCCAACACAATAGTTTCATTGCTCTAAAAATCCATGTCCACTTATTCACACCCTCCTTCTGAACTCCTGGCAAACATGGATCTTTTTACTGTTTCCATACTTTTGCCTTTCCAAAATGTCATATAGTTTACATCATACAGACTGGTTTCTTTCACTTAGCGACATGCATTTAAGGTTCCTCCATGTCTTCTGGGGCTTGAAATACCATTTCTCCTTATCACTGAATAATATTCCATCGTATGCACATGCTATAATTTGTTTAACCATTCACCTGTTGCAGGATATCTAGATTGTATGCATGTGCAACTTTTTTTATGGGTGTTCATTTTCAATTCATTTGGGTAAATACCTAGGAGCTCAACTGCTGGATGGTGTGGTAAGATGACTTTAGCTTTGAATGAGATTGCCACACAGTTTTCCAAAGTGGTCTTGCCATTTGGCTCCCTCAGCAGCAGTGAATTAGAGTTCCTGCTGCTCTACATCTTCACCAGAATTTGATGCCAGTGTTTTGGATTTTTGCCATTCTAATAGGTGTGTTGTGGTATCTCATTGTTTTAATTTCCAATCCCTAATGACATGTAATGTTAAGCACCTTTTTTATATGCTTATTTAGCATTTATCTATCTTTATGAGTTCAAATCTTTTTGCCAATTTTTAATTTGGTTGTTTACTTATTCTTGTGTTTTAAGAGCTCTTTGCGTATTTTCGAAACAAGTCATTTATTAAATATATGTTCTTCAAAAATTTTCTCCCAGTCTGTGGTTTATCTTTTTATTCTCTAAATAGTGTATTTCACAGAGAAAACATATTTAATTTTAATGATGTCCAACTTATCAATGTTTTCTTTCATGGAGTATGGTTTTGGTGTTTTATTATAAAGTCATTGCCAAAGCCTGAAACATCTGGATTTCCTTCTATGTTACTTTTTGGTATTTATTTTTAATCTTAAAAAAATTATAATCTCTATAACATTGGGAAGGAATAGAGCCAAGAGTTCATGATTTACATACCTGATTTCATACAATTTTGATTAGTTCATCACATTTCTGACATATACAATATTACTCTGCTCTGAGAAATCATGATGTGTTTGTTGAGATGCATATTTTTCTCTTACAAGCCTTAATTTGTTGTTTTTTTCTGCGTCCTTAAGGAACCCCCTGCGAGTGGGGCAGTGCATCTTTATTCTTAGGAAGAGGGAGGGAAGTGTGCATGCTATAGAACCATGACATTGGTCACATGGACATCATATACCTTGTTTATTGAAGGCTTCCTTTTATAAGTGGGGAACATCTGCCTAAATCAATGATTGACACCAGCAATGAGTAAAACTGTTGACATCTTCCCCCAAGGAATAGTTCAAAGATCATCAGCCAAAGCTGGGGAAAGGCAGGGTACATCTCCCTCTCCAATCTGATTCAGGAGAGAAAAGAGATCAAGTTAAAGAGAATGATTATCCCTCTCGTGACAAAGTGGATCTTTAAAGAGAAAGAGGCAAATATTAGAAATTGAAAATCTATTCCTGGGAAGTTTATGTTTATCTCTGAAAGCTGGACTATGTAATAAGCTTATTTTTCTATGTAGCATTCTGAAAAGCTATTTACTTATTTCAGAGATGCTGCCATTGCTCAAGACACTCTCAGAATTCTTTGGAATTATGCACTTTAAACTGCTGTAAAAAAAAAAGTTTTAATAAAAAATTTAAAGGGAATCTATGTACAACCATATGTCATGATTAATGTTTAGGGAGATTGAGTTATTGTAAATATATACAAGAAAGTACTATTAATAGAGTTATTGAACCTTGATTCCCCACCAAATGAAATGATATATGCATTTTTCCTCCGGGTTATCATACCTTGTATCTTATTTACTTAGTTTTAATTTTTTTACTAAAACTGACGAATGCTTTTCCACTTCACAAGTAACTATCTTTTTTTAGGATAAAGTTCCAGGGCCTTACTGATCCCTTCAATAATTACAAAGACTCCAACATTCGGTTCAATTGCCTACTTCCACTAAAACACTAGGCTATTCTCCTAACGGAGTCAGTTGTATTAGAACTCATTTCCCTGAGGTCCATTTCTCCTTTTTACTTTTTAAGAAGGCTGTTATTCTCCCTCTCTAATTTGGATGATAAACTCAAGGGAAGGGACTGTGTCTCACCCTATATCAACTAGGTGTTCAATAAATATTATTAATTATTATTATTAAAATTCATAATAATGTCAGGTTTGGGCTAATCAATTTTAATTCAGCTTAATCTAGTTCAATTAAATTTAATTTCAGAGGTGCTGCCCTGATATTTTTCTTTCTATTAGATTTCCAATTTTGCTCTGCAACAGGCTCCTCATTTAATTATTAAAAATTTTTGGCCTGATTAATTTCTTCTATAGGCAAGAAGTTTTCTTTCTGCTATTGCTAAGATGCATTTTACTTGGCAAATGGCTTTAAAATTTCTGATTTCCTTATCCATTCAGAAACATTACCCACAGTTTTTTATGTTAGAACTAATTTTTCTCTCAGCGAATTGAAAGAATCTAACCTAAACAAACTCACCTGTGGGTCACAGTGAATGTTAGGAAAGTAGGAAGAAGAGTGTCACCTAATTGTTCCTGTGCTTTCAAGAATGCTCTCCTGTTGCAGTGTAGAAGATGAGTTAGCTGAACAACGGTGGAGATGGTGGAGACGACTAAGACACATTGGGAAATGACTGAAATTATCCAAGTTAGTGATGACAAGGGATTGCATAAAGCTCTGACAGTAAAGATACGGACGTATCTGATATACAGCTGAGGAAGTTTATTTAACTGGTAGGTACTGGCACATCTCTGTAGTTGTTTGATGTTAGCATCTTTTCTGATAAATTACTATGCAGTGTTAAGTATTTAGAATATCACCTCTGACTCTAACTGTAACTTTCTCTACCCATAGAGCTTGTTACTCTAAGAAGAAAGCAGTCCCACACCTCTTGCTGCTAAGTAAAATCAGCTCTAAAATTTTTTGTGAAGGGGGCATGATGCAGTGAATGGGGAATTACACACCATGGAGTCCCACATATGTCCCTTATTAGCTTTGTGAACATGGTAAGTTATTTGAACTTTCTGAATTTCAACTCTTTAAATAAAAATAACAAAACGAAAATCAAACAATGTTATAAATGTTAGCTAAAATGCTATGCATGAAACTATTTATATAACTAACATGATATAGGTACTCCATTAATGTTCATTTCCCCTTTTTCTGCCAAGTCAGTTATATCTCTTCCTTCAAAGATATCTTTGCATCCTGAATATTCCTAAATCCTAAAATTAGGGCCCTTTTAATACTAGTGCTGAATTCTCTTCTTAAAGAACTCTTTCAAAGAATCAACTATTCAAAGAGGAACACCTACATGAATTAACACCTACATGAAAAGAATTAACACCTACATGAAAAAAAATGCACTGCTAATCATTCTTTTACTCATTCTTACAAACTTCTTTGACTTTATTTTCTTAAGCAATCTGGGTAACATTGTGTCTTTCATTGTTGCCTCCTTCACCCATTTCAGCCAGTTATCTTCTTACTCTTTAGGTAAATATACAGTGATGGCTCAACTGATGAAGTGTTGAAATAAAACATCTGTTCATATACATCCTGTTGAAATGCAGACTAAAGTCTCAAGCATTTTTAGCTGACAAATTATCTGTACATACACAGTATTTTACACTTACCAAGAAGACTTCAACGTGTTAAAAGCACACAGAAACGTGATCTTCGACACCATAACCTATGAAGATTTCCCTTTGGGTTCTGTGATTTCCGTGATACTATAATCACGTATAGATATGATGTGATAGCCCAAGTTATAAGGCTTTGGATCTTCATGTGACTGGTCAAAATGAAGTCATTTTGATTTATTTGGAATCAAACAAATAATAAAAATCTGTGATTTCCAGATGCAATAAATCTGCAATTGGAAATGGAGTTGGTGAAAGTATTCATAAAATAAAGTTTCAAATAAGAATCCCACTAGGCTCATCTACGACAGGGATGACAAGAGAGAACACACAGTACTGGAGAAAGCTACATTGGTATCAAGAGTGCTCATGCTTTCCTCCTGACTTGTGTGTAAAAAGTTGAATCGATGCTCTTGACTCCATTATCAGTATCTCTAAAATATGGGTTTCGGATGTAAGAATTGTAAAAGGAAGCAACTTAGAGCCACATAGAACATAAATGGTAGTCAACAAATTCTAGTTGTCTTCCTCTAATTATAATCTGATCATGCTATGACTTTTTTGGTTGACTCTACCACAGTGCATTTTAATAACAACTTTACAATAAATTTAATAGTCGACTCATTCCTTAAAGTCTTTTATAGTAACAATTCTAAAGGTAATGTCTTTTGCTGTTAAGGAAATTCTCTAAAGCTTGGTCATGATATGAGCAAGCTTTTTTCCCCCCCTATAACATTGTTAGAAATAATACCCTAGATAATCTAGTCAATAGTTTCAGTAACACAGGTCCCAAACACTTCAGCTCGACTAATTAAATACTTTAAAGTATAAAGCCAATTTGTACAAAAACATGCCCATACATTCATTTACATTTATGTGATGAGGACTTATAACATGTGAGCTTTTGATCAAGACATAATCTAGGCATGGAGTTTAAAAGGCTTCAGAGAGTAGCTGGCACAGGGCTTTGTGCATAGCATGGACGTCTATTGCACTGAGTTTGTTGCAATGAATTGGAATCACAGAACCAAGTTCTACCCCAACAGGCAGTAGACGGTTTGTGCTTATTATCCCATTATACTTTTAAAGTGCAAAGAGAGATTGTGGGTGGCTGCATCAAAGTTGATTTGTGGAGAAAGCCTACAAGGTAGTCAACAACAAAAACAAAAAAGAGAGAGAAAAAACTTAATAACAACTGAAAAGCAAAATCAAAGGTGATGCCTTGACCTGAGCTTACAGAGGCTGGGAAATTCAGCAATGATATTTTTCACTTCGTCCATAACACACGCTGTTCTTCTCTGGTCCTGAAAATAGCATGTGACCTATGAAGCATCCTATTAGCTGTTTCAGGAAAGCACATTTTCTTCTGAAAAGAAATTGGTTTAAGAATCAAAGAAACAAGTACAAACACAAAGCCAAACATACTGGGGTCTGCATTGGGCACTCATTCAAAATGTCATGTCATTCGAACACGTCTCCAGTTTTTAATGGTGCTTCACTTGGGTCTAATCACATTCAAACCCTGCTGGGCTGCATGCTATTATATGCTTTAAAAAGATATAGCCTAGACGCAACTAAAAGAAAAAGCTCACACAAGCCAGCAGCTGAAGCACAGGAAGAAGAGGCCCTTGGGAAGCTATTTCATCTGCTATGACCGACTTATGAGGTCGTCTCTGACTTGCTGCTCACCTGTGTCTCTGTGTCCTCATAGTTAAAATAAGAGTGATCATTAGAAATGATTGATGACCTAGGGTTGTCATATTTATTTTCTTTAAATTACATTTAGGAGTCTGTTTTAGGAAACCAGAACAAACAGTTGTTATTGTCTTCTTTCCTGTCCCATTACAATCTGAAAGACATCAAGAAGACATTCTGAATCATGCATTCCTATCAAAGTGCGAGCCATACTATTTCTATATTTTCTGGGAATGCCATTGTTCTGAAAAGTTTCAAATAAAAGGATGATATAAAACTTTGTTCCTAAATATTTCAAATGGTGAATTTTCTTGTTCTGATTATTTTAGCTTTGTAGAAGGTCATATTAAATTGTATGTGCACATCAAACAGAGTTATGTATCTTCAGGCGAGTACATAGGAATAACTGGTCCTTTGATTATTTTCCCCTGAAGTTTGCTCATGAAGCCTTTACTATATTTTTATTGTTGACATTCAAATGGAATTGAACCACGAGTTTTCTCATCAGAAGAAAAAGGATAAAACTGATATAAGCAGGAGCTAGTGATAGTGTCTGACAATTTCCCAATGTGGTTGCTTCCTCATCCCAGCTGCCAGAGTGAAGTAATCAGAAACAAAGTGCATTTTATGATAAATGCCTTGGGGTAAATGTAGCTCACAAAAGATATTACAGTTTTCCTCTTTTACCTCTTCGGTTTTTTTTTTTTTTAAGATTTTGAATTGCCTTATTATTAGCTGGTTCTTGTCAAAAGAGAAAGGAAAATACGTACACACATACACACACATACTCATCATGTTTGTGTAGCTAAGCTCTGACCACCCTATGTTTTATTTTCCTAATCCCAGAACAGCTAAACAGTAACATGTTTTGCCTTAAGTAACCAGATGTGACATGAAATATGAAAGAACATACTATAGGGGCAGATAGCTCTTCCCAAAGTAAATTAAAATGGCATAGATTTACAAGGCACTCCTGAAGGAGGCTGCATTCCATCTGCAGAACTCAATCTATGCCACTGACAAAATAATCAGACAGGAAGAACAAAACCGTGAGCCAATGAGTTAGCTGGAGGCTGGAGTCCAGAGGCTTTGGTCCAAACATGAGCAGGGGGCTAATGGAACCCTGAGGATATGTCGGCCCTGGGTAGGCATGGCGGAGCTCATGAGAGCTGTCACAGGACTGCACTGGGGTAACAAGTTCCAGTAGAAAGGGGCCTCTGCAACCACAGCGGTACCGATGAAGGGCTAGGCACTGAGATGAGTAGTGACAGAGTCACAGCAAATGCAGTAAATACGCATTATTCTATCCTTGGTGCAGAGTGGGAAGCCCACCAAATGGCAACAAAACCCCTTGATCAGACCCTTCCCAAATCCTGAGGTGCAAAACATTAAAATAATAGTGATATGACATATGCAGTGGCAGGACCACCTAACCGTCTACCCCCAGCAAAATTCTTTCCCAGGTTAAGTCCAGGTTCAGGCGAGACTGGTCTATTACAGTGAGTCCTCACTTAACATTAGCTATAGGTTCTTGGAAATGCAGCAAAACCACATACTGGCGTACTTTGTTTTATCGTGCTTGCTTCATTGTACTTCTCAGATATTGTGCTTTTTACAAAAAGATTATAACTCAGTCAGATAATAGTTAGCACGTTTTATCCAAACAGTATTTTTACTTATTTATTTATTTATATTTTTAATTAAGTTTACTGGGGTAACATGGGTTAATACAATTATATAATTTTCAGGTGTACATTATAATTTACAGCTATATATTCTATTGTGTGTTTACCACCCAAAGTCCAGTTTCCTTCAGCTACCATATATTTGATCCCCTTTACCCACTTCACCCTCGCCCTTCCCCGCTATGTTTGACCCTCTTTATCCTGTCTACATTTCCCCTCCTCCCCCACCCCTATCCTCTGGTAACCACTAGTCCATAGTCCATGTCCCTGAGTCTCTGTCCTGTTCATTTGTTGCTTTTAGGTTTATATCCCACATATAAGTGATATCATGTGATTTTCTACTTTTTCAGTCTGGCTTATTTCACTTAGCATGATTATCTCGAGGTCCATCCATGTTGTTGCAAATGGCAGTATTTCATTTCTCTTCTTATGGCTGAATAATATTCCA
>NW_006431956.1:3517137-3550333 GCF_000325575.1 Pteropus alecto | reverse complement strand
CTCCGCTGTATGTTTTTGGCTTTTTTGTTGAAAATTATTTGCCCATATAAATATGAGTTTACTTCTGGACTCTCAATTCTGTTCCACTGGTCAGTGTGTCTGTTTTGCTGCCAATACCATGTTGTTTTGATTACTGTCGCTTTGTAGTATAATTTGAAGTTGGGCAGAGTGATGCCTCCAGCCTCATTCTTTTTACCGAGGATGGCTTTCGCAATTCGGGATCTTTTGTGCTTCCATACACAGCTGATGATTTTTTGTTCTATTTCTTTAAAAAAATGCTAATGAGATTTTGATGGGGATTGCATTAAATCTGTATAATGCTTTAGGTAATATGGTCATTTTAACAATGTTGATTTTTCAAGTGCAAGAACACAAAATATCTTTCCATTTCTTTGTATCTTCTTCAATTTCTTTTAATAGGGTCTTGTAGTTTTCATTATACAGGTCTTTCACATGTTTTGTTAAATTTATTCCTAGGTGTTTTATTCTTTTCGTTTCAATTGCAAAAGGAATTATTTTTTCCAGTTCTTTATCTGATATTTCATTATTAGAGTATAGGAAAGCTACGGATTTTTGAACGTTGATTTTGTATCAAGAGTCTTTACTGTATTTGCTTATTGTTTCTAGTAGTGTTCTTGTGGAGTCTTTAGGGTTTTCTATATCGAGAATCATGTCATCCACAAATAGTGACAGTTTGACTTCTTCGTTTCCTATTTGGATGCCTTTTATATCTTTCTCTTGCCTGACTGCAGTTGCTAGGACATCCAATGTTATATTGAATAGCAGTGGTGATAGTGGACAGCCTTGCCTTGTTCGTGATCTTAGAGGGAAGGTTTTTAATTTTCCACCATTAAGTATAATATTGGCTGAGGGTTTATCATATATGGCATTTATTATGTTAAGGTACTTTCCTTCTATACCAATTTTGTTAAGTCAAACGGTATTTTTAAATTAAGGTATGCGTACTGTTTTTTAGACATAATGCTATTACACACTTAACAGACTACAGGATAGTGTAGACAAATTTTACATACACCGGGGAAACAAAAAGTTAATGTGACTAGCTTCATTGTGGTGGTCTGGAACCGAACCCGCAGTATGCCTGCATAAGCAAACTGATTTTACCATAGACTAATTGATATAATAAACAAGAGTTAAGTTCCTACAGCATCTCATCAATGTTATAACAAAATGAAGGTGAACAAAACGATGTTATCTGAGGACCTGCTGTATTTGTAAAACTGTACTAATAAACTATTAATGACTAGGTATAAAGTATGGTGACATCTGCTTGAGAACCAAACTAAAAATAGCAAGAAGTACTCAGACTGCATTTTGAAAATTAATCTTTCGGTGCTTTATTAATATATTTTTTTTCCAATTCCAGCAAGCCCTGTGAATTGCTAAGCAAGCATCAGGCCTACTGCTAAATAAGATGTTTAATGTTTACTCAGCCCAACCCTCTAGCCCAGAGCTCTATTGTCTCAGAGGGCTGCTGAACTGCTCCTTCCCTTCCATCTATCCCAGCTGTCCCCTTCTTACCGTAGAATGAGTACCAATTTTCTCAATTAACCAGCGCCACTGTGACACTAGCAGTGTGAGAGCCAAAGGGCAAAGTGTGCTCCTCGGATGGGCAATCCTCAGTTTGGGCAGGCATCTTGCTAAAACCAAAGGTCTTCCCTGTCGTCCACACAACGTCTGAGTCTGTAGGTCCGGAGTGGTGCCAGGGAATGTGCATTTCTGCCAACTCTCTGATGATGCTGATGCTACTGCCTTATGATTCTCTCTCATACTATCACTGTCTCCCACACCACTCTCTCCGTTCTATAAAAATAAAATTCCAGAGCTGAGAATAGTGTAGAAAACATCTCTTTCAAACACCTCCTTTTAGAGGAAACTAAGTCCCAGAGAGGTTAAAGGATATAACAAACACTATAACACATAAATTCTATTGCTAGTTCAGAGAGCCTCTCATGGTTTCATCCTCATAGTTGCTTCCTTTTAATGTTTTCAATGAGCTTTATTCCTGCAAAGTTCTACTTAATTTATATTGGCTGTGTAAAACATTACGAGAGGCTTTTAGAAAAGAAATATAACTCCTCTGTGTTAAGCCCCAAATTAAGGATCGAACTCTCAAAATTATAATGATCATCTTTAGATTAATTTTTAAAGGTAATTTCTTCATTTTTATATGAATTGGACTATTCTTGGGTAGTTTGTAGACACAAACAAATTTGAGTTTGTTAAGTCTGCGGGAATAAGGTTTATGTTTTTTTGTTTTTTGGGTTTTTGTCAGCAGCCCATTTGTTTAATTTTGCTGTGAAAGAAAGCTAATACCTTTCCGATCAAAACTCCAGGACAACATATTTCTTTCCACTAGTGTTGAATTTCAAATACATTTTTGTGATATCTCTTAATCGTTCTGTGTGTGGGAATGTGCGCGCAAAGATTGGAGGAGGTTTCAGAGGAGCCACATGGATGCAACAATGCTGTCTCTTTTGTGGCTTCATTTCCCTTTTGTATTTCCCTATTCTCAACAAATACCATTTCAAAACAATTCTCCATTTTTCCATGACATCGACAGTTCTTCGGTCAGATTTGCAAACGAAATTTGAGCTAGACTCATGTAATAGTGGAAAATGGATGACATAAAATACAAACTCAAACTGCATAGACAAAAGCCTAATGCCATTGCCTACCTGAAAACTAACCTGTAGATAGGGACAACTATCTACACAATCCCATGTGTCCAATCCAGCCCACCATGGTGGACTTTCGCATAGGTAAGAAATAAGTTTTGAAGGGAAAGTCTGAAATCAAGAATTTTTGCTTGATTTTGTTGTTCTGATTTTTTCCTAGTCTCATTGCCAAAAACTCCAAGGACGGATCTGTCCCCATCTGAACAGAGGCATGAGATCATATACAAACATTTTCCACTCTAGGTGAATATTAGGTACAGGAGAAGTGAGAATAGCAGGAAGCAGGAATTCTTCAGAAAAATGCTTTTCCTGGAAAAGTGGCAGGTGTTTCCTCCAGTATCTTAAGTACTTCCTTAGAGTTGCCAATTATTTTCAGTCCATCTAAATTATTAGTGTCCTTAGTTACGTGGCAGCTGTGAATAATAGCCCTTTGAGGTTATCCACTGCTACAGTAATTCAGATACTAATTCCTGAAGCTACCTCTAATAAAAATTTTTTAAAAAGCATGATGACTTTGAATGATTCGTTATGTTACAGATTTTTAAATTGGGCTTCTAAGAGACAGGGGCTATGAACAGTCTTATTTACAATGGAACCTCAGGTAGTCTACTGTGCAATTCAGAGTGAATCATCTTGGCCACCAAAGCCCACAGTCTGCATTCAGTTAGATCTCACATTGCTGAAACTGTCTATGGGAATGCAGCATTATAAAGGAAAGAACTTTGAAACATCACTTGGTTACAGACACCTTTGCTTATGAAATTAAATATTTAAAAAAATCTGGGACAAATTTTACTTATTTTCTTTATAAAATATTACAAAAATAATTGGTTTGGAGTTCTCTTTAAATAACCAACAAAATGAATAGATTATAGATGCAGTGGGCCTTGACTCCAGGAAGCTTATAATTTAAGAGAAAAAGCCATGTAACTATTAAAGTATTGGTAATAATTAAATCAATGTTTCAATACAGATAAAATTAAAGTGCTATGAAGGAACAGAGGTGGAAGTGATTGAATTGATTAAATTTACCCAGGGTCATTAGAAGAATGTGTCAAGTAAAAGAAGGTAGCATTGAACTGGACCTTTAAAGATGAAATCAGCTTCATTAGGTAAATAGAATTATGGAGGAGCCACCAAGAGTTAAGAACCGACATAGATTTCTCTGGGAAAATGGTGAATATAACCAGAGTGAAGAATTAAACAGGGTGAAGAAATGAGACTAAATATATTGGAAAGTCCAGTTTGAGCAAGACTCTTAATGTCATAGTAAAGAACCTGAAATTTATTCTTCAGGCAATTACAAACCATCGAAGGTTTTGAGCAAAGATACAAAACCATTACTATGCTTTAGCGAAATTAGGTTGGTGCTGATTACCTCCTTGAGCTCCCTTCCTACTAGTGGATCTCATTCTACTCCACGTCCATTGCCTCCCGGCTATTCCATGAACACAACAAGTATGTTCCTATCTCTGGGCCTTTACACTTGCTGGACTTCTCATTTCCCAGGTTGTCACATGACTTCCTTTCTCCTTATCCCTTCCCATCTTTCAATTCTCTGTGCAAATTTCACTTTGTCAATCAAACAACTCCCCCTCTGAATTCCCACCTCCCTTCATTGCTATGTTTTTTCCATAATACATGCTGTCATCTAACATGTATTATAGTTCCAGAGGCTAGAAGTCTAGGATCAGGGTGCCAGCGTGGGTATGTTCTGGTGAGAGCTCTCTTCTTGGCTTACAGATAGCTACCTTCCTGAAGCACCCTCACATGACAGGGAGGAAGACAGAGTGCAGGCTCTTGCAAATCTTATCCTATAAGGACATTAATCCCATCCTGAGGGCCCCTCTCCTATGACTTCATCTAAAACTAGTTACTGTTCAAAGGCTCTATCTCCAAACTATCACATGGGGGTAGGGCTTAAATATATAAAATTTTCAGGGACACAACCATTCAGTCCATAACAGAGCAAATAGAGAAGAAAGAGGGGAAATGAATGGGATCATCTGATTTCAAGGAAGCAAATAGTTCTGGCAGTAGTTAGTCAGCAGCCCTTCAGCCCTCAACATCCTCTGCAACTGATAATCTCAAAGAAAAACTGAGAATAAAGAATAATGACTACATGTCAGAAATTTTAAGTGTCTTCTAGATGAAGACAGAAATGCAATGAAAGAGGCAGAGAGGGCCAACTAGAAATAAGTAGAGGTGACAGAGACAAAATCCGTACACTTCTCAAACGCCACTACTTTGGAAGGATCAAGAATAAGCTAAGGGAAAAAAGAACATCTCTGCAAAAACGCACTGGTGGAAGGCTGGCCAAGTTTCCTTCACCACCATGCACAGAAAACCTAGACATTGGCATGATTCCTGGTGTGGACGGTGACAGTGTAGTCAGGCATTCTACAGAATGTCCTTTGGGAGCAGATGAGAACTCTCAGCACAAAGGTCAGAAATTAGAGTATAGAGCAGAGAGAATTCTTTCTTCTGGGAAGTGTCTGTATTGAACAAAAACTAGCCTAGCTGTCCTTCCCACTAGATGAGAAGACAATAAAATTCGTTACATTTATAATAAGGTAAATGAGTCAAAAACAGAGGGCCATATTGCTAAATAAGAATTCAGCTTTCTAAAAAAGACATATTGGATGTAGCAGAAAACACTGATTAATTGAGATGGGTTCTAAAGAAACGAGAAAATATATCAATTCAATTAGTTCATAATTTTAAAGAAAAAAATATTCGAGATTTGGAAGAGCAGAGAAACATGACTACTGAATTAAAAGTTGGGAGGAATATCACCAAAGACAAGAGATGATAAAGGAAATGATTATTGATATAGATGATAAACTAGAAACTCATAAGAACTTATAGAAAAAGGATCAAGAGAACATGTGAAAGATGTATAAAATCAAACAGAGCCAATCTATGTGTAAAAGAATTTCCAGAGTTACAAAAATATCCTAAGAAGAGTGGAAGGGATAGCTAAAATAACTAAAGGAATACATGTGCATAAATAGCAGAGACAGCAATTACAGGTGAATCACAGCAGACCATGATGCTACCTCCCACCGCCCTACCCTGCCTTGCCACCTCAGCTGCAACCATCTTGCCTTTTGGCTTTCTCTTTCTTTTGAGACTTTCCTCTACCCGTTCAGATCATAGTCCCTGGCTTCTCATCCCTTCTCCTCCAGGAATTAATTTTTATGTCACTGGGATGTTCAAATGTGCATAACATCATTGATGAAATAAAGTAGAAGGCATGTAATATCTTAATATCCTAGATTTATTACTTATATGTTAAAGTAAGAATTAAGAGCCTAGGTACGCTTATAAAGAAAACAACCAGTGCTATCACTCATTCATTAGTTTGAAAGTGATCTTCACTTTAAATAAAACAAAACCAGAAACAGCTCTTTGTCTAATGTCAAAGACTTGAACATTAATGAAACTCTACTCCCTTCAGCTTGTAGAACAATGAGTTGGGAGGCTTGGTCACTTTGTTTAAACTATTTCTAGATTTTGTCACCTTTATTTTTCTCTCTCCTGAATTTCATTTTCGGCCACCTGTCTGACTTAAGTAATCTAAATTTCGAACAATCATATTGGATCCTTGGATTAGAAACAACAAAAACAAGAACAACTGTAATTCTCAAATTAACAAAGAAAATAATATTTCGGAGCCATACTTGACTTTGAGCACAGATGTCTCCCTGACCTCTGACAGACAGCTATGGGCCCTTGCCCAGCTCTGAGGAGATGATCTCTAGAACCCTAATGCTGTCTATCCATATGATAGTGCCAACATGGTTTGGAGCCACATAAGCCATCATATCATTTGCATTCCTTGTTTCTCAAATGACTTTTATCAAGAGCCTATAGGCATTTTATATCTATGGATCCTGTTACACATGGTATTGATTCTGATAAAACCACTATGGACAAGCAGAAAACATCCAAATTTATACCTAAGCACATGGTTTAGAAAAGCATCACTCCCTTAGCATTCCCCCGGCAACTGCTCAGCCCAGCCCAGCACAGCTCAGTTTAACTGAGACCAGCACAGCTGTCTTCTGTTTAACTCAAAGGCAACATTTGCTCTACCTTGAGCATGGGCAGTCTTCTGTAATATATAAAGGAATTCCCATGGGCACCCATTCACTTATGTAAGAGAGATTCTTGTTGAAGTAAAACTTTTTTTTTTTTACTTTGGCATTCAATGAAATAGATATTTATGGAATTTTAATATAATGTTCTTTGATTTTGTTATTCTCAAAATTTTCCTTTTTTATCCTGCCCAAAAGAGGAGAGAATTAATATGACAGACTTTGCTTAAAATTCTTAAGCTATATCTGCCAAACAGGAAGTCAGCTGGGAGTCTTCACCCAACAAATGGTTAAGTCTACACAAAATCTATTATGTAGTAAGTGTATATATAGGGTTATGGAATATAAGAAGTGCATGGGACCAGAGAAATCATACTGATCCAGTTTCCTCCTATTATCGCCCATCTGGGTTTACTAAAAAAATAATAGATAAATGTGGTTAATATTTGCTTTGTCCTCAGTTTTCATTTTAGAAATATCTTTGATATACTTGGTATTTCCATATGTAATCCCTTTAGGTCTCTGTAATAGTTAAAGGCAAGTGTTATCCTTAAAACTTCTCCAATAATGCAAACCTACAGTGATTTCTTCCCAAATAAAACATTTTAAAAAGCTCTTTTAGCCAAATAAATAAATAAATATATAAATAAATAACTTAAGAATCTATCCTCTCCCCAAAAAGATGAAGATGAAGAAAAAGCAATGAATAAAAGAAACTAAGCATAACAAAACAATACAAAACTTGTTTTAGTTTTTGACTTTTGATTTCCTGGAAAATACAGGTGAAATCAAACAGCTGTTTTGAATGAATCCTTTTAACCTTTTCTAAACTTTGCTCTGTAGAACAAAGATGCACTTTGACATAAATAGAAGTTTTGTGGGAAAAAAATATGTTCCATGATCCAGTAAATTTTGGAAATTCCTTGTTCTACACTCCCTCCTAGAGAGAGAGTATATTAAAAGCTCTGAGAAATCCTATAGAAGTATGTTTTTGTTTGTTTAACACAGAGTTACTCACAAGGATTTTACCATGGAAACGTGCCCCCCATTTATAATGAAGGTCTGGCTTACATTAATAAATACAAATCTAATTGAAAGGAAAAACTTAACAGATTTCTCTAAACTATTGTTTATTATTCAATATATATTAAGATTGCCCCTTGGATAACAATAAACAACCACACATTACCAACTCCCTTCAACTGTAAATATATCTTATCTGCTTTATTTTTTATGTCTAACTCAGTGCTAGAGTGATTCCATAATAGTAAACTTTTCTGTGCTCTAGTGCTGATAAAGTTTAAAGATAAGACTTTCCTAATAGCATCTCTAGTGGTATTTTTATTTTCATTGTGCTTCCCTGGTTCCCAGAATATGACCTTTGTCTATTTCTGTCTTTTGATGATTATGGGCATGAAGAGACTTAGATATGGAAGGGAAAAGATAATTGCCCTGGGCCACAGGAATAAGTAGTGAGTAAGTGAATAGAGAAGGTTATACATCTTGAAATCTAGTTTCCCCTGGCACAATCATTACTGCTGCCACTACCACCCCATGAGTTAAGGGAGCTCACTCACTTCTGAAGCTAGTTAATAACAAAACAAAGCTCAAAAGAAAAAATAAACAATACTCAACTCCTTCTACCTTGTTCTATTCCTGGCTAGATACGTTTGACACTATCAATTTGCATTCATCATATTTGATTTATATACCTATGCCCACTCATCTAATTGAAGCCTACTTAAGAATTTTGCTTATGGCAAAATAGTTAGAATTCATGCTCATAGCATAACTATAGCCAGGAGTTACTTAGATTCTGATAATGTCAACATACTTAAAATTGCATTGACTGTGTTATAGGCAAGTCCAAATACCACACAGGCAAAATGTCAGTAGAGAAAAATAACTTGAGAATGATGGATAGTTTTCATTTCTTTCTTTGTTCATTTGTGTTAATTCTCTTTTGTTTGTTTTAGTGTGTTGGTGCAAGAAGTTTACACTTTTCAGAGATCAGTATTTAAGAAAAACTGATATTGGGGGATGCTTTTTGCTTTCTTAGGAAGGAAAATTGAATATTTCTAACATCTTTTGCTTAACCAATATTTATCTGGAACATAGATTTTTTTTTATTAGCATAAGTAAGCTGGCAAACACCCCTATGAAGTGCTGATCAAGCTAAAGTTGAAGATACTTCAGCTAAACATTATGGAGGGGACCGAGTAAACTACGTCAGAGAGGTTTGTCAACATAGGTAGTAGGCATCAAGGCAAGAGGATTCTTTTCCTCAGAAACCAAGCAATATACATTTCAAGGGGCTGGCATCCAATAACTATTTGAATCATGGTTTTTCAATCTTTCCTTACTCTGATCTGTGTTGGAAATATGTCCTTCTCAGGAAATTCATGATTTTGTGTTTCCTACATTCTTGTTCCAATTCAATGCAGCAGTGGTGCTCAGCTGCTTTATAAATGGTCAATTCTTTACAAGGGCTAGTTACACTGAGCCCATGCCTCTCTGGCAAAATGTTTTGTTGTTTTGTTAGTTTTTGCCTCTGTGGGGCTGTATCTTCAGGAGATCTTTGCTATATTTTCTGACCTTCCTGGATTACTGTTAACTGAATCTTTAGACATAGATCTCATGAGACCTGAACACCCTGGTAGATGGACACCAACATTCGTTCAGCCATGGCAGCAGAAAGCCTGCAACTCACCTCTAACTTTAAGGATCCAGCCCAGCCCCCAAGTCTAGGAAAGAAAGAAAAGCCACTAAACCCAAATGCCCGAATTCAGTGGCTGAATGTATGCCATTCAGTAAACAGTTGTGAATAAAAGGAAAGATGCACAGACCAATTGTATAGCTCCTCTTAATCTTTCCAGTTTCTTTAAACGAATAGATGTGGCTCTCACGTAAATATATACTTTAAAATAATGGAGTCAGTTTGTTTCTCCATAATGATATAAAAATGCCCTCTTAAACTATTTCCGATAAAGCAAATTCCATTTGTTTTGGTGGGTTATTCTTTAATACCTTTCCTCTCTTAAATAAACAATGTTACTGAGTTGTAAACTGTATGACATTAATTAGCTAGCCCTTATGTAGAAATTGTTTTTGCTTATTTATAGATATCCCAAATAGTGATCCATGTCTTAAATCGTTTACTCTCTGTGTGAGTTCCAGAATTTATACCATGGCCATACTATTTAATCACATGTATATTTTTATATCATCTAGGACAAGATGATATGTTTCAGACATTGAAACATAAAATTCTAAATGATACAACTTCTTGAGGAGAATGAAATGAACTACTAGTTTCCAAATCAGTGAAATGAAAGTGATCTTAAGAATGGCTGAATAAGTCCTGAATTTGTTTCTAAGGTCTTTTAGCTGAACTCCTTAAATGCAGCAACAGGGGAATTGAAAAGCGGAAAGAAGGAACTAGAGCTCTGTCCCCCACATGACGGGGTCAGTAAGTACGTAGGAGCAACAAATTGAAGTAAATGCTCATGACTTTTGTACTTAGTCAATTGTGAATCCCCAGTGCCTGGAACTTGGAAAGGAGAAGAAAAACAAATACTAGTGACATGCCGCAGTCCACCTGAAATGTCGCGGCTGTCTTTGGAGTAGTCCATGAACGCTTCTAGGTAGATATGGCTCTTTCAAAAGAGCGTCACTTTATTATGGAGTCTATTCAATTCTCCACAGCAGGGTAAAGAACACAATATTTGTGCCATATCATTTTTCCCCATTGTCTACGGAATATTTGAAGTGGAAATGGCTTCTTTCAACACCACAGCCCATGTGGGAAATGACCTGTGCAGAGGATAAGTTGACAGGCACTGTGGGGAATTTCATTACACCTTAGAGCTTGACTGGTGTGAACAGCTCACTCTGGGCTCTCCCTAACCTCTAGCAAGTGCTTGGAATTGAGTCTGTAAATGTTAATCAATATTTCAGGCCTATTAAATAAAGAAAGGAATCGTGAAAATCAAAGTACTAATGGCCAGTCTGGCTCTACGAAGTTCTGTTCAGCTGTCAAAAGCATGATATCCAGCAAGGGAGAATATATTTTAATAAATTTTTTTTCAAATACATATAAAATACAGTGTCCTACCACAGTATATGTAATATCAGTGCCTCAGAATATCCAAACATGTTAAACAGAAATACACTTGTTTCTTTCTGAAAACACTGACAACTAATATCTTTTAAGCATACTGAAGAAATAATATCATTTTGAGATAACCTTTCAATCATAAATTTTTAGCAAAGAAGCCATATTATGTCACTCATACACCCACTCCCACCAAAAGTAACAAAGTCCAGGCACACGTGAGAGTTAAATGTAAAATGCAAAAGTATAAAATCATGAAAAGAAATATCCTTGAACTGGGGACACTTTCCTAAGGAACATACAAAAATAAATTGATGAAAGAAAAGAAATCTAAATAAATAAAAATCAGAAATTTCTTTATGAAAAAACAAACTATAATAATACTAAAATTATGCATTATCATCAGAGAATATGTTTACAAGCTATATTTTAACCAAAGGAATTATACTCAAAGATGTGTAAAGAGTTCCAACAAAGCAAATGATATACAACTATCTCTAAATAAAAAAATAGGCAAAGAAATAAAAACTAATGTAATATAAAGGGAATTAAATATATAAGAAAATACTTTTCTTCATAAGTAATCAAACATTTAACATTTAACAATGCATATCATTTGTATTTATTAAATAGACAAACATTAAAATGATTGATAATATCTATTATTGGCAAGGATATAAAGAAATGGTCACTCTCGTAACTATTGGTGTAAATGTAATTAACATTATATTGTGGACCATCAGAATTTAAAATAACCATACTTTTCCTATTAAAATTTTTACTCCTAGGAATCTATTTTATAGAAAAATGCACACATATGAACAAAATTCATGCATTAAAGAAATATTTGTTGAAAGACAACTATATGCTAGGAGTGTTTCTAGAAGATACGGACACAGAAGAGATACAGCTGAAACAAAACAGACAAATCTTTGCCCCTGCCCAGGTGGAACGGCAGTACATGAAACCAGTAAGACACAAATATTACCTATGACATATAAGGTAGTAAGTGCTGAGGAGAAAAATAATGTTACAGGGACTGAGGTTACAAATGATTAAGGACGTGTTTGGGTGATTTTAGTTAGGACAGCCAAGTAAAGCCTCACTATGATGCCATTTGAGAAAAACTTTCAGGAAAAAAAAAAAAAAATCCATGCATCTGTTGGATGACTGAGTGTTCCAGAGAGTGCAATATGAGTAAAGGTGCTAAGGCTGGAATATGCTTGCAGTGTTCAGTGGACATCAAAAACACCAGTGCAGGTGAGTGAGGAGAAGTAAAAAAGGAGATTATAGTCAGAGAGGCAGTGAAAGGTCAGGCACTGCAGAGGCTGCCTGCCATCAACTGACTGACACTGGAAGTTATGCTCAGATAAGGACACCAGTCAGGAAGAGTCCAGCATCTTTGCATATCTGTTGCAACATTATAATAGAGAATGGAAGAAAAAAAACACCTAAAATCAATCAATGTTGTCTTACAGATTTAGTTAAATTATGATGCTCTATCATATGTGGCCATTAAAAAGAATGAGGTAGACTTAGTGTAACACATACTAAATCCTTAAGACACCTTATTGAGTAAAAAATGTAGTCACATTGATACCATTGATGTAAAAAAAATACAAAAAGCATATGCGTTTATATGTTAGTCATGAAGAATTTCACATATATATCAGAGAAGGGGGATTGGCAAAAGGGGTGGCCTTTTACAGTCCACTCTACACATATTCGTAACTCTTGGATCTTACACTTAATAAGCATCTATTTATCATTATTGTGTAATTTCAAATATTATACTTTTTAAAGAGGACAATAAAGGAAATTGTGAATGCAATGTATCTAAGTAGGATTGCTAAAAATATGTCATTTGCATTGTGCCCTTGAAATTCAAACATCTTTCTCCCATGACAAATTGTTATTATTTAGTTACACAAAAGGTATTCTAAAGAAGTAGTTCTAGAAGCACCAAGACTCAAAATATAATGAGTTTTATATAACCTATATACATTCTGAATTGCTAATGAATAATCAGAACAGATAGAATATTCCATGTAGCACATTTCTTTAAACAGATGGGTTACTACAATCTAGGTCAACTTTCTAGGTGTTTTTCTCTTTTAAGGGAAGTAAATTTAGTACTTCAGTTGGGCTAAGAGAAAAAAATAACTGTAAAGGAATATACAGGCTTTGAATTGAGTCAACTTTGCTGAGTGGGATCTTCTAAGAGCATAGGTACACTGACTTGGACACAGAAAAATTTAAAGTGACAAAGTAACTTCAGCATTTGACATTACCTTTTAGACATTTCAAACAGATGTTTAAAAATACATAGTACTTGAAAACTGGTTAAAAATTCAGGGGAAAAAATAAACAAGGTTTCTATTACACACTTCGGAAGAATAAATACAAGCTAGATTCAAAATTTAAAAAAATAATAAAGTATTAAAATGATTAGGAAAACAGTCTGGAGGGTCCTCAAAAAATTAAAAATGGATCTATCTTTTGACTCAGCAATTGCACTTCTGGGTATTTATCCAAAGAAAAGCAAAACAATAATTCGTAAAAATCTATGCACCCCTATGTTCATGGCAGCACGATTCACAATAGCTAAGATATGGAAGCGACCTAAATGCACTTCAACAGATGACTGGATAAAGAAGTTATGGTTCCTACATACAATGAAATATCACTCAGCCACTGGTTCATGGCTTGTTAGGAACCAGGCCACACAGTAGGAGGTTAAGCGGCAGGAGAGCGAGGGAAGCTTCATCTGTATTTACAGTTGCTCTCCAGTGCTAGCATCACTGCCTCAGCTCCACCTCAGATCATCCGGCATTAGATTCTCACAGGAGCACTGGTCCCTAATGCTAAAAAGGTTAGGGACCGCTGATGTACAGGACAATCTGGTGATGGCCAGAGGGGAAGGGAGTCAGGGTACTGGGAGAAAGCGCGAAGGGTTAAAGAAGCACAAATTAGTTGATAGATGATCATGGGAATGGGGAACAAGGCATAGGGAATGCAATCAGCAGTAATGTAATGGCTAGGTGGAGAGCCAGAGGGGTGAGAGAATAATCAGGGAGATCATTTCATAAACTATAGAAATGTCTAACCAATGTATTGTACCCTTGAAACTAATATAAAATAAAATGCTAAAAAATGATTAGGATAAGATATTTGTAAATATTTATGTAATTTTGATGTGGGAAAAGTATTTCTTAGCTTGGCACCAAAGTCAGAGACAAGGGATAATTTTGATTATATGACATTTTTAAGACTTGTACAACATAAACAATCAAGGATAAATTTAAATGGAAAAAATAATTTATATGAATAACTATAAATAAGTAGCTTTAATATATAATGTGTTTTCACAAAACAATAAAAAAATGAGTACTCCAATAGCAAAATAACACACTAAGGACATTAGTAGGCAATTTATACACAAAAAAGTAATGTAAATGGGTAATAAGTAGTATATTAAAAAATTCAACTAAAGAGAGATTAGCTTTTGAGCTGGGGAACTGAGGCAAACAGGCAATCTCCCCAGTGTAAGTGGGCACCAACCTATTCCTTGAGGGCTTTGGTTGAACAAAAAGGTCTAGGAAGGTTGAATTTTCACATCTGCCTGACTATGGAGATAGAATATCCATCTTTTCCTGCCCTTGGCATTCTGGTTTGAAGGCCTCTAGACTTGGACTGGAATCTGGACCATTAGCTCTCAGGGTCTCAGACCTTCAAACTGTATCTCTGGCTTTCTGGGCCTCCAGCTTGCAGACAGCAAATTATGGAATTTCTCAATAAAAATTTAACTATTTTAAAATTTTTGTGTGGTGGTGGATGTTAACTAGACTTATTGTGGTGATCATTTTCTAATATATACAAATATCAAATCATTTTGTTGTATACCTGAAACTGATATAATGCTATATATCAATTATATCTCAATAAAAATAACTAATTCCTAAGTGTATAGAGAAAATACATATCTAATCTGAATATATGTATATATGTGTAATGTATATTATATATATATATAAAACGTGTGCACATGCATATACACCCATTTACTGGTATTTTGAAAAACATCTTAAGATATTGTTTCTTTTTTTTAAACCAAGACCCCTTATGGTTCAGTATTTCGTTGTTTCCAATATTATTTCTAACATTGAAATCCTCAGTAACTTTACCAATGACACCATCAGAAAAGACAGCATCTACTCATTTGAAAAATTCCCATTAAAAAAGAAAATCATTGCTCTCTTCTCTGCTATAATTCTGGGAAGTCTGAGGCAAATATCCACTCTCAATTAGCCCTTTTTTAGATACCTCATCTTTCATGGCCTCTAGGCAAATTCCAAGATTTTTTTTGTTGTTGTTAGACTACTGGAACTAAACTAATACTGAGAGTTTAAATAATTTTCAAAATTACAATGGACACTAGTAAACCAAGAAGTCCCTCATAAGAAAAAAAAAAAAAAAAACTAGGGCAGAACTAAGTTTATATGATACTAGGAAAATCAGATTGGGGCTTAAATTCATTCATACCTGTTTCTTGGTTTTCACTAAAATCTATGCTTAGGGAATTACTATATAAATGGGCTAGTTTTTCTAACCTTTCCATGAGAAAAATCAAAGCTTTCACTAGACTATTTATTAATAACAGAGCTGCAAATATGTTTTGGAAATTTTCCCAATTACACTGTTTTAAAGAATTCACTCTCCATTACCACTATTCCAACTGGTATGCTTAGTTTTACCTGGAAAAAAAAATTGCCTTCTAATAGGTCTTCTCATTTTTGGTCACTCACAAGTCACATTCACCCTAATATCCACACCAAATTAATTTTCTAGACCACAACTCTCTTACCCTCTCTCAGGAACTTTTGATGTATTGCAAAATCAATGTCTGTTCAGTCTCCTCAGTCCATTCCCTAAATATGACATCGACTGATTTTTCACTTGCACACTTAATTTTTCATTTTCGATTAGAAGATACTCTGAATCCCTGTTGGTTATGTTGTCTTCCTTTAAGACGAATCTCCAATGCCAAGTTTTTCAATAAACGTGGTTGTAGTCTTCCAAATGATTACCATCTCTCACAATTAAGGTGTAAGTGATATTGTGTATATACTTCATAACATTTATCACATTATCTTACTTCATAGTTTCTAGAATCTTCAAGTTTCCTTAGAGCTCATATACTCCAACCACCTTTATGTTGGTTTAATACATTATACTACTAAGCTAAATCCTTATCAAGACTCTAGTACATTTCAAGACATATTATAAGCTTCCTATTCTCACTATAAATACTTCAGTTCATATTCTTGTCACTTATTAAAATATCGATGCTAATATTTGGTACATGCAAAGGAATAAATATAGACATTATAAAAGCATAGTAATAAAACAAGTACAGACAAACCTACAGCACAGCTTAAGAATTAGAATACAAGTATTGTCACTATCTTGCTTTTTCCTATATCCTTCTCTTATCCCATATGTGGTGTTCTCCCAGAAATAAACATTATCCTAACTTTTGTAAAAATCACTCCTTTGTTATTTTCAATTTATCAATAATAAATATATTCTTAAATATAATGTTTAGTCTTGGCACATTTTGAGGTTAATAAAAATGAAACCAAACTTTACGTATCCTTCTCCAACTTGCATCTTACCTCTAGTTCATTGTTTTATTATTCTACTATTTTTGGACCTTGAGGTGGTTTCTAGTTTTCTGAAATTATGATTGATGCTAAAGGAATATTCCTTGTTTGTGTCTCTTAATGCCTACACATGAGAGCATCTCCATACACACATAGGAGTGGAATTACTGAGTTACAGGGTAATACGTTTCCAGATTTAAAGGATAATGCCAAACTGTTTTCACAAGTGGCCTTACCAATTTTAAACTTGATCTGTTATGTGAGTTCACACTGATCCACATTCTCTTTAACATATGATATTATTAAATGTCCTAATTTTTGCCAATTCAGTAGATATAAAACAATATATCTTTGTGGTTTACACTTGCTTTTATCATATTACTTCAAATATTGCTTCTACTTCATTTTGCCTCTATTCTCCTTCTGGCATCCCATTATATCTCTGTTTATTACTCCCTTTAAACCTGGGAAAGCACGGTTTATGCTTGAAGTCCATGCCTCGGGGACCCCGTGCTTTGGAATGTCTTCCTTAAAATTTTCTAAATCTATCTCTGTGGCAACCAGGGAGAATGCCCAAAGCCTGGACTGGGACCTGCATAGACTCTGGTTTTTTTTCTCCCCTTTGTGGCACTCTCTGACCCTTTGCACCACATGTGAGTCAATCAGATCCCCCAAGTAGCTCCAGAACTTCTGCTTATATGGTTGTTCTTGGACCCTATGCCTGGAGCTCAGTTCAAGAGGACAGCCCACTGAATGATTTGCTCCTGCTGCAGTATTTCTTTTGTGGGGCTGCCAGAATGGTACTGACATAATTCTGAGTGACTCTTACACTGCACATGGTACACATTCAGGATTCTGAGCTACCAACAGCCCAGTGCCCATGTATGTGGATGAGGGCATCTGCTCACACCTACCCCTGATCTAATGGGGGTGCTACCTCTGATCCTGCAGCGCTTGAGCACAGTGGCAGTGTCAGCAGGCGTTCTTTACCTTGTGTACCCCACATCACCTCACTCACAGAAGTCACCCACCTCTTTCACAGGCCTTGTGGTATGTGCCAGGCAGTCCTCTGTAGCGGCTGTGGCTATTTTTTTTTAAAGCTTTTAAGGTCTGTTCTTCCACATGTGGAAGATGGGGGTGTGATCAACACTAGGAGGGATCGCATTTAGGAATTTCTTGATGATGGCCTAAAGAGTTCAAGAAAAGACACGCTTAGACATTAAGCTACCGTAAATTTAATGTGAGCATAAAACAAATGATTACTAACTCTTTCCTTCAAATTCTGGGTAAGACTTGTGTTAGCGGTCATCATCAACGAAGCACTTTGAGAAACTCATTGAAAAAATATCAATGGGAGGTGGAATGAATGAGCACCACCATGAGTAATGCATTTAACAATTGGTATTGGAGAACTTCAGAGGCCAGACAAATCTGTGTTATTTCAACACTATCAGTTTCAAAAGAGCCAAGACAAAAGTTAATGTACTAACTTTTCACACAGAGAGAGATAGGAAATATATATTGGCCAAAAAACAAATATTAGGAGATGGTTCTCAGACCTGAGTAGGAAGAAATTGTCCTGGATGCTATAAAAATTTCACATACATTGATTGCATAAGAAACAAATACGGTAGTGCCTCTTCTCTATTAATTATTCTAAACATTTATCAGTAACTCACTATGAACCTATCAATTCTTTATTAAAACCTTAATCAAATTGCTTATATAAAAAGGGGACTTACAAAAAATATTCTCTGGGGTACTATGGAAGGCCCTGTTTATACTGCATGTTTTTGCTATATTATATATCTATGGGGTTTTTTTGCTATATATTTTATGTCTCTTATCCCCTATTCTTCATTTTAATTTTTCACATGCTTCATTGCAGTTATTTTCTTCTGACTGAGTTTCCAGATTGATAATTCTCTTTTCAGTGTGTCTAACTGGAGTTTAAAGCCTTCCTTTGATATTCTAAATTGGGTTATTTCAATTTTCAGTTCAAGTGTATCTATTTGTTATTTTTAGGAATCTTCCATGTCCTTTTTTATAATGTTGAAATACTCTGAGATTCTCAAAATGACTTTTTCTCTTCAAGCATAGCAGGCATATTATTTTATGAATTATTATGCCTGATAACTACAAAATCTGAACCTGTATTGGGGTGTGTGTGTGTGTGTGTGTGTGTGTGTGTGTGATGATATTTATAGTTCACAATTTACTTCATTTTTTATGTACCTAGTTATTTTTTGCAATTTTGACAGAATCTTAATTTGAAACATTTGTTTCTAGATATAATTTAAGAGTAAGATTGGTAGATTTCAAATTATTTCCAGCAAACACACAGGAGCACGAACAATTAGAAATTACTTTCTCCACCTTTAAGATTAGAAGTTTTTGAAATGGGGTTTCAGTCCCTACTAGGACAATTCTATTTTCTTTTTCTTTCTTTTCTTTTTTTTTTTTTCCCCCCCTATGGCGCAACTTTCAGGCTCTTAATACAAAACACGTGTGATTTATCATAACTCACACTTTGGCTACCTCTGTATTCAGACATTCACTCTCATAACACTGGAAATATGTAACAACAACAAAAAAAACCCAAAAAACCTTAGGTGCTCAGATAATCACTGATCTTTTCCAGACTGGCAAATATTCCCAGGGGAAAAATCAACCCTGAATGTCAAACTCATTTGTCTGGATCTCAACTGTCTTCTCCTTGATCTTGGCTTAGAAAACATTTCCTAAGTTTCTTTAGTGGGAGAATTGTTCCAAAATATGAACCCATCCATTATAGGAAATAGAAATCCTTATTTACTTCTTAGAAAAAGCTTGGGAAGCATGTTTTATTCTCTTCGGCATAATCAATCAAAAACTGAAATTAAGAATTTTTAAGCTACTTGCCGGAGGTCACACAGTGGTAAGTGGCAGAGTCATGACCCAATCTGATGTCTTCAGATATTTATTTTGTGTGTTCTCTAAATCTGACTTATTTCCCTAATATTTTAGCTGCTCATTCCTTTAGTTATCTATGTATATGTACAAACTTACCACTAGATTTTTCTCAGTTTTCTAAACTATAGTATCCTAATTATATATCTTTATTCCATGTTTTATTTACCTTTTTGGTTATTTATTTCCCAGTTTTTATTGTGTGTCCATTGTAAGGCTGGTAAAGTAAAAAAAAAAAATAAATAACATCTAGTAAAGTGGTAGACCCACAATGTCAATTAATATTTGCTGAATTAATATATTAATAGAGGGAATATATTACGATGATGGGGTCATTATTTTAGAGAATTACTCTGATTTTATGGATGGCTTTCCCATATATATTTATTAATACTGTAAGATCAGGAAAGGGAGTCAGGCAAAAGGGAAGTTAAGCCATGAGGGAAAATAATTAAATCACTTGAATTTCTTAATTTGGAAAATGACAAAATATGATGGAATACTTACTCTCATAGGTCTTCTGAATAACAGAAAAATTAATACACTGGCAGACCAGATTACATATTCTAAGACTGTGTCAAAGCAATCGGTTGATTTCATCAGGTCAGTTAGCCACTCTATTAAGGAAACCTACACCACACAACAGATGAATTTACTAATTTTCTTTTGTCTGACTTCAAGTACTTGCTTTGGTCTCCTGCGTTCAGAGCTGCAAATTTTAAGTGTAATATCCCTAATAATGTATCTAATTTAGAAATTATATATACAGAATGAATTTTAAAAATTCAACTTTCACTAATTTTTATCCTTTGTAGGATTACAGTTTGTGGGTAAAAATATGTCTGAGCCAAAATTTTATCATAAGACTCTGCACTACTTCTCATTTCCTGGTGAATTTTAACCCCTTTCCCCTTGACATTCCAAAGTCATGTATGTATACTGCTTTAAAGATCAGGGTCTGTCTAATTGTAGATATTTTTTACATAATTTCAGTTTGCTGTTTTCTGTTCCACTCTTGCCTCTTTTTTTTCTTTTTTACCGAGATATTTTTCCTTTCAAGATCTACTTGCCAACACATCAGTACTTAATTCTTTTAAAGTTTTGTTGTTGTTGTTGTTGTTGCTTTACCAGACATTTGCGTTACCAGTTTATTTATAAAACAAAATGCAGAAATCCAGAAAGCTCTAAGAAGAATTAAAAATTTTAGTATATGATAATTAACATCCTGTATTCGAGGTGATGAATTTCTCAATTATAGAATACTCTATTTTTAGGGAAGGCTAAAAGTAAGAATAATTCATTTATAAAATACATCTTAGTTTATACTAAATTTAGGAAAGTTTTGAATGACAGATTTATCTGATTTCTTATTTATCCATCTTTTCCATATTACTTGTAGCAATGATATTTAAAGTGGAGGATGTTCATCCTATTGTGCATACAAGGTGAGTCATTGGTGTGCAGAAGACAAACATGAGAATGTATTTTCATATTTTTATCTTTCATCTCATCCTTTAAATTTTTGTATTTTCTCTATATTGAATACCAAAGAGTACTGCATCTTTGTTCAGTAGATTAAAAAGCCCAAATATCATGAAAACCATTTCACTTGGGTGACCTTCAGAATGAAGGGGCAGTTGTAGAATATTAATATATTTGGTGAAATTGTTTAAACACCATAAGAGGTTTTGTGTCTATGTAGGAAGTTTTTTTTTTTTTTTTTTTTGACTTCAAAAAGCTGTCAGTGGAACTCTGATAATGACATTTACTGTCAAACTTATCATACCTCAATTATGTTAACACCTTCTTTTGAAGTTTTCTTTTTAACATGAAAAACACAATTTATTATAAAAGGTCTGCATAAGCTGAAAATATTCAAAGGCCTCCAATAGGCTGCTCTTGAGAACTGTAGACAGGAAAAACTTTATATTCATACTGTGAGCAACTTAGTTTCACTTTGCTGTGAGAATAAATCACAGGAAAAAGTGCAACTCGAAAGATGTGCAGCCATCATGTAAGAATTTTATAGCATCTGAACCAATCCTTTTGAGGCTCCATGAAAATCCCTTCAAAATCTCTCATAGAAGATTCTCCCAGCTCCTCAGGCATGGCGCTGCCATGTTTTGCTAATCCAATTGTAGTTGGTTCACTTGTACCCTGTTTTATGCATCATTCCTTGCTTTTCTAGCTTTCTATTGCTACATACTGTTAGCTCTTTTCTTATTCTCCAAGACATCCATGAGATGTTGGTGAAGACAGACTCTTTCATCACTGCTGTATTTTAAAGGTTCTTTCTTCTCTGCATATTAATGGCCATGAGAGCTGTGCATTTTTATGAATTATGCTTATCTGTATCTATGAATATTCACAAGCCATGCTCTATTCAACAATCATTGCTGCCCATCATATGTACCTATTTGCTATAGAGTGAATCTGTGAGTTGGTGTGTGTGTGTGTATTGTTACCATTTTCTCAAAGTAGCCATGTTGAACAAAAAGCTTATACATACTACCTTCCATGCATTTGCCTTCCTTTCACCCCTAGCTATGCTCTTACTTCTGTTTTCTCTTCCTTGGATCTCATTTATCAAGAACGTTTCTTCCCTATAAATCCTGTTTTCAATTTTTCTGGCAATTCTGTATTCTCTCCTACGTTGTCTGATTTTAAAAGAATGTAAATACATTAAATATAAGGAAATACTCCTCAAAGAATATTATCCTACTCATTTTCTCAGAGTTCACAGAACAAATATTGAAATAAGACATTGTATCATCATCTGTAACTGAGTTTGTGCTACATATCAGTCAAATATATTTTTGGACTCTTGGTCATTTGCAATACTGTCATTCTGATTTGGGTATAAGTGAATATGCTATTCTCAAATTCAACTAAAAAGCACCACACTTCACAAATCTCTCCTTTGCCATATCTGCCATTTGGTAAAAGTAGCTGTACATTTTTCAAAATAATTAAAATTTATGGCACTCCAACAAGCAAGCATTTGTAAGCTTTTTCCTGTTAGAATATCCATTTTTTCTACTGGTTAAAATTGATGACTTGTTTTCTATATGTCTAGCTCAGATGTTACTCACATAAAAGAAATAACATTCTTAACACCATTATTTCTCTACAGCTATTGTACACATAATTAATCATGATACTCTTTCATACTAGCAAAGTTAGGTCTGCAACTCAACCTTGCTGGGCCCAGAATCCAGTTATCAGAGTGGCGTGTAAATTAAAATTTATTAGCCAATTTTTTCATAGAACACTATATTTTCCAAAAATAAATCTCCTAAAATATGTACTAACCAAACGCTAAAGTAATATTTACTTTTATAGGTAAAGACAACTTAGGTACCATGTTTTTGAAAATATTTTACATTATTGGTTTGTAAATAAATAGAAAAGAAGAATCAAGAATATAATATGGGCTTTCTCTATTTTTCACAGCCTTTCCTACACTTATATATAAGAGTGGTCTGAGGAGATGCAGATTTATTATTATTTTTTAAAATTTTCTAACAGTAATTACACCAGAGAGTGGACCACCAGACCTAATTTTCATTTAATGAAAGCACACACAAAGAGAACAAGAGTAAGTAGTGTATCTGGATCTTTTCCTCTTTCTCTATATCTCTTCCTTCTTATTCTATGTATTGATTTTTTAAAAAGTTAAAATAATTTCATAATCAGAAATGAATTTATGGTGACAAATGTAAACACTAAGTAAATTCTCTTCTTCAGAATAGGCATATTTACTTTAGGTTCTACATCTAAGAAACTTAAAATACAGGAACATCTGATGGAAAAAGGTTACCACTGTGTCATCTGGGACATGCTTTTATTTCAGCTTTCAAGACAAATTATAAGTTAGAGGAGACTAGAGAAATCCTTTAACTTCTGGTTTTCCCTTTTACTGAGAGCAATCATGGAGAAAATTATGATCATTATCTAGGAAACTCATTTATATAACACAACTGCAGGAAGCAACTCCTGGGCATGTATTTTGCCTGAGGCAAAAAGGTCTCGTAGTACCTACCGTGCACCACTTTATTCTCTTCTCAAAGAAAAACAGACAATAAAAAAGATTTTTACAAGAAATTAAAGAAGCAGGGTCAGGCTGCCCCAAAGCCCTTCAGAATGTTTCTGAGGCTTAAGTGTACTTGTAATGTATTTTCCCCAGTTCTTCCAAATGGAAGAATGGGAGAGACTTTGTTGTGAAGAAGTCGCCTAAGAAATATGACCGTGGATACGAACTATCTAAATTACAATTTATTTCTACCTTGAAAAGTTTTATGTTGTTTTTTGTTTTGTTTTGCAATTTATAAGTAACTGCGGTGTTTGAAACTTTGAAGGTATGCACCTATGATCCTAGACCGATCTTGGAGACCAGCATCCTGGAAATATTCTTCTAGATGGCATTTGTTGATAGTCTGTATCAGTTACCCATCGCTATTTAACAAGTAATCCCAGGGTTTGGTGGCCTAAAGCAACGATTTATATTTTATAACTCTATGGTCAGTAATTTGCATAGGGATAAGCTTGGCATAACTTTTGCCCTACCTGGTGTTAGCTGAGATCACTTCCTCACATATATTCTACCCGAAAATCTCTTAGGTATTAACTTCACACATTTCTTAGGTATTATCGTCTATATTTTTTTCCCTCCTATGTCACAGCAGGGGTATATCCTTTCTTTACCCTCTAAGGGCACTTTTCTCACTGTATTCTTAGCTCCCACTAACAATATCCTCACTTTTCCTCAGGCTTTACCCCACCTCCCTACCAGGCTATTAGAACGTGCTTTAGAATTTTGCTATGTTGTCAATTTATTTCTGGTATCAATTTTTGCTTCAGTTATCTAATTCTGACTAACGAGCAATACCAAAATGTGGTGGTTTTAAACAATGCAACAATAATTTATTATTTCTTATAAATCTTTGAGTTAGGAACTCAAGTAGGGCTCATTTGGTGGTTTTTCAGCTACACTCAGCATTGGCTGGGGGTATTTATTCAGTTGAATTTAAATGGTGGCTGCATGACTGCATGAGACTAGATGATCCAAGAAGGCTTTATTCACATATGGGCTTTCTCTCTCCACCTCCTGTCTCATCATTTAATAGTCTAGCTCAGCTTCTTTACATCATGACATTCTACTTTGTCATACAGTGAAAAAACAGAAGCTGCCAAGCTCTTAAAAGCTGGGTACAGTATTAAAGCAGGTCACACTTCCAGGCTATGTTCAAGGGACAGGAAACAGACTTCACTCCTTGATGAAAGACAGGCATGTGCACACAGGGAAGGGAGGAAATGTTAAGAGCCACATTCAGAATATGTCTACCACATGATCTAATCTGTATTATAAATTCCATTAAAGGCTCCAATTTCATCATCAAATATGACTAAATGAATGACTAAATTCCTGTTAATTTCCCTATTAAAGAAAGTGAATATCTTTGAAAACCAATAGGACGTGCCCAATATAGCACATTTTCTAGCATCTAAATATTGTCACAGGTCTGAGTAGATTCTGTGCAGAATTGTACCTGCATTAAATACATATTTAATTCTATCAAGATGTATTACTTAGACAAATATAATCCTATTTTAATCCTATTTTTTACAAAAGAGATTGGCTCATATTTACTTCTGAGTTGGTCCAATTTAAAGCCACACCATTCCAGTTTGAATAATAGCTTTCAACTCAGTCAGGAAACCTTTTATTTAACCACCGGTCACCAACTCAAATTCTTGGAATACTGCCATTCTTATTTCAGTATTCCCAAAGTGCCATCAATATCAGATTTCTACTGAAGGTTTAAGGGTAACAGAACAAAGAATCTGGCAATTAAATTCCAATCTTACTGCTGCTACAAGTAAACTTGCATTCACTGCCGCAGGACATTCCTCACTAGCCACATCCCACTCTTAAGCTTTAAATTCTGGACACTTTGTCAATGAACGTTCTTTCTCTTCAGAGAGACTATGCTTTCTCTTTTTTCTCAGGTTTCCCACTTGAGAAGTTGCCACAGAAAACAGAAAAACTGAAGCCCAAAAATTCCTGATTTGAAATCCTCTCTTAAGTCTAAGATGGGAAATAAAATATTAGCTTGCAACATGATGTATTCCAGGGAGTAGCTAGCATCCAGAAAAATGATGATGCTCCCCATCTCCTTCCCTCCTTTTTGAAAAATAGTTTTATTGAGATATAATTCACACACTATGCAATTTACCCATTTAAAGTGCGCAATTCAATGTTTCTAGTGCATTCACTGTGTTGTACAACCATCACCATGATCTAATTTTAAAACATTTTTTTTCCTCTCCCCTAAAGAAACCTCATACCATTACGGGCCACTCCCCATGCCCCTCCCAGCCCCCTCTTCATCTTCAAGCAACTACTAATCTATTTTCTCTATAGGTTCGCTCATTCTAGATATTCTATATGAATGGAATCATATAATATGCGATAGCTTCTTTCACTCAGTACATTTTTGTCATTCATCTATTCTGTAGCATAACTGAGTACTTCATTTTTATTGCTAAATAGTATTCCAGTGTATGGATATACAGTTTTTTTTAATCCATTCATCAGTTGATGGACATTTGGGTTGTTTCCACTTTGGCTGTTATGAATAATGATACTACAAATATTTATAAATATTTCTATAGACATGTTTTCTTTTTTATTGGGCATATACCTAGCAGTGTGATTGCTGAGTCATTGCTGAGTCAATTCTATATTGAACTTTAGAACTGCCAGGCTGTCTTCCACAGCGGCTACGTAAGTTTACATTCCCACTAGCAATGTCTAAGGGTTCTAATTTTTTCACATCTTTGCCAATACTTGTCTCTCTCTCTCTCTCTTTTTTTTTTTTTCACTTATAGCCTTCATAGTGGGTGTTAAGTGATACATTTTCTATTACAATTTTAAAAGAAATTTTTTGTCAAAAAATGAGATGTTTACTATTTTCAGAAACAAACAATTCTCAAAATAAAGGTTTATTTCTTGCTCATATCAGAATACAACATGGGTAAGCAGAGTGAGTAGGAAATGGGGCTGCAGTCACCCAGAAACCTTCCTTCTACTACTGGTTCTGCCATCTTTTCTGCAGAGAAAAGCATACAACTAGCATGGAGGTCTATTTGGGAAGGGTTAGGAAATAGCCTATAAACAGCATGCATCATCTACCTACATTTCATTTCTCATCTGCCTCACTTCACTGCTGGGGAAGGTGAGAAATATACTTTTGTTGAGAACTCAAAAGGTAAAGAAATGAAAATTGAAGAATACATTGGATTTTCTCTGCCACCACACACACACATTATAAATAAGGATGGAACAGTTTTACTTAAACAATGTTCTTGATAACAAGAACTTCAGTTTCTAATACTGACTGAGAAAATCCATTGTGTGACTTTGAGATAGTTGTTAAACATTTCTAGTGACAGTTCTTCATCCTTAAATTAGCTCTGGTTTTCAGATGGTTTATATTCACATTTTTTTCAACGGCCTTTGGGTGTAAAAGAATCTCTAAAATCTACATTACTTAAATTTAATGTAATAGCCTCAACTTATTAAAGAATCCACTGCACATATTTAAGAAAAAACAAAATCCTCTGTGATATATTCCTTTTTAAAACTCTCTAAATCTGCTGATTAAACTATTATTATACTGGAAAGTAAGGTTATGTGCCCACATTCAAAGTTTATTAGGTTATTTCATACTGAACTGCTGTTTGCAAAATAGATTGTAAGCTGATTATGTTCATAAATATATTTTCCAAGCTTTTAAATTGGTCTTATTGGCTTTATAAATACTGAAATCTTCATTGGAATTATAATATTCTGTGCTCTAAATCTTGTATATTCAAATCTTATATGCATATACATTGTATGGATCATAATGTTATTACCAGAACTCTAGGCAGTATCTGGTGGACATAAATTTTGCTCTTTATATAAAGATTCAGATTTTAATTATTTAAATTTAGGATGTTTATTTGTAAATAGAAAAATTATTTTTTTAATATTCATATGGTACAAATAGTCTTGGAAGTATGTTGTACTTTTGTTTTTTAGATATTATTTTTATATTTTATATTTTTATTTTTGCTAGGATGGCCAGCACTTGCAAGTTTTTTATTTCTGCTACATTTATAAACTAGATTTACTTAATTTTATTACCTTTTCTTTTTACTTCGTCTTCACAATTCCACTTTTCTGTTAGATTATACCCTCAGAACTTAATCAGATAACAAAATAGTAATTCATGTAAATGTTGATAACTTATATAGAAAATATAGTGATATGACTCAAAACCAAAAGATAAAGAGAAGTGTCGAATTATTCTATAAAACAAAGTATTTGCTCAATTATATATGATCTAGTCAAAAAATAAAAAAAGATAAGACTGAACGGGAAGATGGCCTATTGTTAATTGAACATAAAGTACTATTTGTTGTACACACTTCTGTGGATTTTACTATATATCTTACACTCATTCACTACGTGAAAAGGGAAACTGCACAAAAATTCAGAAGTGACTTAATATACCATCTATGTGTGTTGATAGTGAACCTCTAGCATCATTCATAAGATAATTCTGCTTATCTTTCTGTAAACTGATGCCCTGATAGTTTACAATAATATAATATGATTTGCATATATATTTTTTTAATTTATAATAAAAAATACTCAGAAAAACTTGGGAATCTAGGAGTATATACTTTTGAGTTCTGGATATACCACAGTTTATCTGTTCATCTACTGAGGGTCATCTTGGTTGCTTTCAAGTTTTAGCAATTATGAATAAAGCTACTATAGACATCTGTGTGCAGGTTTTGTCTGGACATGTTTTTAACTCCTTTGGATAAATACCAAGTTGTAGTATTGCTAGATCGTATGGTAAGAGGACGTTGAGTTTTATAATAAATTGTTGAACTGTCTTCCAAATGGGCTGTATCATTTTGCATTCCCATCAGCAATAAATATGAATAAGATCTCTCATTGCTCCACATCCTAGTCAGCATTTAGTGGTGTCACTGTTTTGGATTTTGGCCATTCCAACACGTGTGTAATGATATCTCATTGTTGTTTTAAGTTGCATTTTCCTGATAACATATAATGTGAAGCATCTTTCGTATGCTTATTTTCCATCTATATATCTTCTCTGATAAGGTGTTTGTTAAGGTCTTTAGCCCATTTCTTAACTGGATTGTTTGCTTTCTTATTGTAGATTTTTAAGTTTTCTTTGTATATTTTAGATAACAATCCTTTATCGGATGTGTCTTTTGCAAATATTTCTTCCCAGAATGTCTTCTAATTCTCTTGACATTGTCTTTCATATAGCAGAAAGTTTTTCATTGATGAAATCTAGCTATTATTTCTTTCATGTATCATGTCTTGATGTTCTATCTAAAAAGGCAAAACCACAGCCAAGGTCATCCAAGTTTTCTCCTATGATTTTTCCAGTTTTATAAGGGGAATCCTTTTTAAAGAGACATTAAAAATATAATTGGACTTTCTAAGTTATTAAGGCTTATCGATTGTTGGGTTTACTGTAGTGTAAATGTGTGATATCTAATTTTGTTAAAGATAAAACACAATTTTTATTATATAGAAGTCTCTTTCTCTGGGGCGGTTTAGATTCTCTACTCAAATGCTGCACTCTGGCTAAGATGAGCTACAATTTCAGCTATTCCCATTCTAGAAATGAGTAGAATAAAAGAGCTGAGTGCATAATTGTCTATGTAGATTTTTACTTAATCTATATTTTCAACACCTGTCTCTTCTTTTCCATGTCTTTTCCCATGTCTCCTCACTACCCTGTGTCTCATATCACCAAGGCACAAAGTCTTTCACTCATTTTTTTTTCCAGTCTCCCACTAATAAAAGGGGGTAACTGTCTGGTCTAATCAACCCATACCCCTGTTTTAAGCAATCCCTATGTTTTTAATTTAGCATCGGACCTACACTCCAGAGGTAAATTGGATCTTCAATTCCTGAGCACTTGGGAGATTCTATGGCAAAAAAGTAAATTTGCTTCATATTGTTTATCAACCTCTGTAGTCACCCAAGTTAGAACCTCCTCCTCTAAACAAAGGAGTGATTGCTCTTATATATGTCTTGCAAATAATTAAAATTACTTATCTATTTTCTTTTCTCCCTTCTCTTTGCTTTTGTAAATGTATGCCTTTATTATTATCTTACTGTCATTTTAATGACATTCAAAGGAGAGAAAGTAAATATGTATAATTACTATACCATGTTAGGAAGTCTCGTATTACCACCATTTGCATCTATAAGATTTGCACTAGTTACTAAATATTCCTTCTGGGCCACTAAATAATTGACACTGTGTGCTCAGTGAGGTTGATTAGCTATGATTTTCCTAACTTATCTGAACATTTTAGTACATTTTTTTAATATTCTATGTTTGAAATCATTATACTTTAATCATATATTAAACTATGTACGTCAAGCCTCATGAATAACATAACCACTGATAAATAATTGCATTTTACCTTCAAAGAACCAATTGAACTTCAGACAGACACTGATAGGATAGAACCATAAGTTCATTTAAGAATAATTGTATTAAAATGAGGAAAGAAAAACACATGACTCAATCAATTTTGAATTTTTCTTGATAGTCATGAAGTATAATGAAGAGTCACTAAAATTTTTTCTAGGACTTTGTTTTTTATTGCTAGTGTAAACTACAGAATTCATGTATTTATAGCACATAAGGTGCCTAGAAACACTCAAGTTAAGTGATAGTTTATTGATTTGCACATAACCCTACTTTTCCTAGTTCTTGCTAGCTTATGAATTCAAATGAGTTTGTTTTAATTTTAATGTCTAGATTTTGCTATTTATTCCCAATGCTTAGCTACACAAGATTTAAGCCCTCTTTATGGTAGCTTCTCCCACCTTTTAAAATATAGCTTGGCTATTTCAGGAGCTGAATCACTTGTCCTCAGTGTCACATGAATTTGGGCTCCTTCCCCCTTAGCACTGATTCTCCTACAAATCACTTCTTCAGACCTAACCTCAGTCTGAAACTAGGCTCACTTTGGCCATTTTAAGATTCATCCAGCCACTATTTTCTAGGTGCCTTGCAAATTTAGCTTTAGGCATTTTCTGTCTCTATATAATTTGCTATATCCCAGTGCCACCATTAATGCTTCTGTAGCTTCTGACTCACTTCTGCTGATGACCACTGTTGCAGCTGGTCCAGAGCCTGCCCTGAAACACCTCCACTTCTGCTGTTCTGACAATTCATGACAATCACATCTCCACTGACCACTGTGTCAGTTCTCGGTCTATAGCAGAGTAAAGAGGAAATGGAACCATTATCCAAGGGGAACCTTGTTTATTTTCCGAGGTGTTACAGAGCTTAACAAACAGCTTTCTCATTTCACTAATAGGCATTTTCTCTTTGTGGCTAGAACATAACTTTTAGATGATGTCAGAATGGAATCATGACCTAGAACTATCATTTATCTTTTATTCTAAATTTCATTTAGCAATGGTTTTCACTGGAAGTAATTTTACCCCTCAGGGGTATCTGTCAAAATCTGAAAACACTTTTGCTTGTCACTTTTGGGTAGCATCCAGTGAGAAGAGGCTAGATATGTTACTAAACAAACAGTCTACAAAGCATTGGATAGCTCAGCTCTCCACAACAAGGAATTATCTGCCTCTCTCAAAATAGTATTTGTATCAGGATTGAGAAAGCCCAAAATAGAGGAATGGAATGGAATGGGGCAAGCACACCATAGTTCTGACAAAGAAATCTTGAGAATTCTAACTTGCTTGTTTCGCAGAATTGAAAGCTTTTGGAAGTAGTCAAAAATGAAGTCACTGCACACCTGATTTTACTTTAAGTACAGGAATGTGATAAGTTTCCCATGTAATAATGCCTGCAGAACGTGTGGAATGACATGAGTATTTGGACACAATGGTCCAAATACTAATGTTTTAGCAGACTTATTTCACATAAATTTCTGCTATGGGATTTATTTTAAAAGTAAAATCAAATAAAATGAGGTAACTGTAGGTTAAGATGATATAATAGTGACTGACACACTTTTCAGCCTTCCATGAAGGCATAATTTTTTTCAAAGGATAAAAATGTACAAGTGTGTTGGGAACAAAAGCTCACAAAAGACTTTATGATAACATCTGAAGGAATTTCTGCCGAGTCGTAATGGACTGAGATTGAAAGCAACAGCTTCTGAGTTAGAATACCCTGTCTACTGAGGAATGAATTAAATTAGTCTCCAGCTTTCCTTTACTGTTTGCCACAATTTGGGGGCATTGTGACTACACCAAACAGAAATCCAATGATTCCCATGCCACTTCTGCCTATCCCCATGATGAGAGGAATAAACGATGAAATTGCCAGAAATACGTCTTCTTTCTATACTCTCATCTCCACCTACTTCAACCTTTCCTATTTCCTTTCCATTCATAACTTTCAGCATGCGGTGTTGGAAAAGAAATAGGGGTGACAGCACTTTGCATCCTGAAATGTGTATACAGCTGTGAAAAACATGAAAGATAGAGGCAGACTTTCAGGGTGAGTCCTAGAAGCAGTGCATGCATCCAGGTCTGCCATATAGTGCATCTGGACAAAGAAGTACATGAGACTGTCTCTTTGAAAAATAATTTGGCAATCTCAATCTTAGCAGACTTTAATTCTGCTCAAAACTATTGTGCTGGCTGGAAAATTACTGCTTGGCTATCGCCCATGGAAACATAGGTTATCACCCATGGGAACATAACATTCTAACAATAAACTTTCTGCTTTTGTACCCCCGCTTGCACAATCTACCTGTCGGTTGACAGTTAGTAAATAGAAGAAAAACAGACTTTTGTGTTCAGACAGAATTAGGAATGGAGTTTAGGGCTTACAAACCCTATACCTCTACATTTCAGGGCTGCTTAATTTAGGGTCTTCATACCCCTGGCAGACCCAGCTGGCTAAACAAAGAGTGTGTTTCCTATAACTCACAGGTTTCTGGTGGTCTGTGTGTCTATCAGGGGCTGGCGGCTACAACATTTGGAGGCCCCAGCGAGATCTCAGGGAGTGGCCCTGAGATCTAAGACCGGACCGGCCTCCGAAGCGATTGCTGTCCCTGTTACGGATTCAAAGGGGTGGCCAACCTGAGATGTTCCAGGGCCCTTGAATGCTGTGACGGGGTCAATGCAATCGTCAAAGATGCAGCCTTTAGGACACATTCTTTGTTCCTGGTCCCAACGGGAATCTCTGAGGCCTCGACGTCTGGATAAAAGGTACCTTCCTGTTTCTGTTGACCGGTCATTGGGGGTCCGTGGAGAGACTGGACACAGTCATATCTCCCAGACTGTGGCCAGGCTGCGGGACACCACCTCCTGTGCCCTGTTATCGGGTTCCGTCTATTGTCTCTGGTCTCGTCTAGGTTGTGGGTGGTGGACTTCTCTGGGTCCACCTACACCCCAGTAATTGTTCTCATCTGTTTTGTGTTTTCTGCGCAAGCGATGGTGGGGAGGGCCAAAGTTCACAGAAGACACCCTTGGGGTGTCTCCTGCGACATTTCAAAGAAGGGTTTGTAGAGGGAGCTGACTATGGCATAAAGTTTTCTCCAGGCAGACTAAGGACATTGAATGGCTGTCTTTTC
>NW_006431956.1:3516448-3516970 GCF_000325575.1 Pteropus alecto | reverse complement strand
TTCTCTAGGGGCGTGAGTCTTAGTTGTGGACACCCTGAAACATACGGCAACCGAATCTCTAAGACAGCTGAGTCCCTCAGTCCTCTAATCTCCACCGGAGGACAGTGACCTTCCCCCACCCTATAATCCAGGACAACAGAGGCCAAATAGCACTGTGTCACCTCCTCGGACAGCCAGCAGGTAACCCCTATGGGCCTCCTGCTCCTGCTTTGGGCGAGGCACCAGCCATTACCACCACCCCGGCGGCATCACACAGACAGGCCCTTTAAAGTCTATGTGCCTTTCTCGACTAGTGACCTATACAACTGTAAAGCACAGAATCCGGCTTTCTCTGAGAAACCTCAGGCATTAATAGGACTCTTGGAAAGTGTCTTTCAGACTCACTGCCCCACCTGGGACGATTGCCAACAGCTTTTAATTACCCCCTTCACCGAGGAAGAACGCAGACGCATTTGGACTGAAACACAAAAGATAGCTGCGGTCGGGCGGGGGGCAGGGGACGGTCGGGGTGAGGGGAGGAGA
>NW_006431956.1:3506387-3515020 GCF_000325575.1 Pteropus alecto | reverse complement strand
TAGAGGCCTTGTCTACCAGGAAAGAAACTGCCTTAGTACTTACTAAGAAACTACTACAAGAAATTCTCCCTTGATTTGGTCTCCCCGGAAATTTAGGGTCGGATGACGGGCCAGCCTTCGTAGCAAAGGTATCACAACAATTGGCTAGCTACCTAAATTTGCGATGGAAACTCCACTGCACCGGCCCCAAAGTTCAGGCCAAATAGAGCGAATAAATCGGACCCTAAAAGAGACATTAGTCAAGTTAGGATTAGAAACTGGTGGGACCTGGGTAGAACTTCTCCCCTTCGCTCTTCTCTGAGCCAGGTGTACTCCATATATTAATGGATTCACCCCATTTGAAATTTTCTTTGGAAAACCCCCACCTTTAGTACCTAGAATAGATGAGAAAAAGGCAGAACTATGTAACCTTGTCTTACTTAAGTCTTTACAGGCCCTTCGAAGTGCACAGAAGGAGATTTAGTCCTGGGTTCATGCCGCCCACTCAGCCCTGGGGGACGGACTTCCCCATCAGTTTCAGCCTGGGGACTTTGTGTAGATCCGAAAGTTCACTTCCAAGGGACTAGAACCCAAATGGAAAGGACTCTTCGCTGTCTACTTGATGACACCCACTGAAGTTAAAGTAGAAGGCATCCCATCATGGATTGATCACTCCCACGTGAAGGCAGCACAAGAGTGGACAGCTCAGGAAGACGGGCCCTTAAGACTAAGACTCAAGCATACATAAGTCTAACCCTCTGTTTCTTCCTTTTTTCCTCTTTAGCCCAAGAATTCGACCAGCCACAACCAGAACCAGAAGGAGCATTAATAACTTTGCTAACAACAATACACCAGGTCTTAAATAAGACCACCCCAGACATAGGACAAGATTGCTGGTTGTGCCTAAAACCAAAACCCCCTTACTATGTCGGGGTCGGAATTCCCCTAAATTTAACTGAGCTCAGCAGGCTAGAACTTCAAGTCGATTCACTAGCAGAAGTAGTCCTCCAAAATAGAAGAGGTTTAGATTCATTATTTTTAGAACAAGATGGATTATGTATGGCTCTAGGTGAAGCCTGTTGCTTCTACGCCAATAACTATGGAGTAATTAGAGAGAGCTTATGACTAGTACAGAGAAACTTAGATGCTAGGGAAAAACAGATTAGAATCAAATAACTGGTTTCATAGGATGTTCAATTGGTCACCGTGGCTAACAATCCTCCTATCTGCTGTAGCTGGACCTCTTCTTGTTAATTTTTGGCCCATGTTTCCTTAATTTCTTGTTTTCATATATAAGGAAGAGAATTAATTCTATTAAACTTTTAGTACTACAAAATAGAAGCTATGAGCAAATTCCGCAGGAAGAATCAAAGATTTGATTTTTTGCTAAGGCCAGTGGGGAATGTACTGGCTGGAAAAATACTGCTTGGCTATCGCCCATGGAAACATAGGTTATCACCCATGGGAACATAACATTCTAACAATAAGCTTTCTGCTTCTGTACCCCCGCTTGCACAATCTACCTATGGGTTGACAGTTAGTAACTAGAAGAAAAATAGAGTTCAGACAGAATGAGGAATGGGGTTTAGGGCTTAAAAACCCTATACCTCTACATTTCGGGGCTGCTTAATTTGGGGTCTGCGTACCCCTGGCAGACCCAGTTGGCTGAATAAAGAGTGTGTTTCCTATAACTCACTGGTTTCTGGTGGTCCATGTGTCTATTGGGGGCTGGCGGCTACAACATTATCACACTTGATGAGTTCTTGCTTAATGTAATGAATTGTATGTAAGGCTGTGAAGAGCAATCTTCTACCTATTTTAGATGTTAGAGGAAGAGTCATGAGATATCTAAGTGAATAATGAAGAAAGCTGAGGACATTATGTCTGTTGACACACCTGGGATACAGAAGATGACTTGTGCTAGTTTCCTACTGTTCCTTACCATAAACTCCTGGGCTTAAAGCAATATACATTTACTAACTTACAATCTTGAGGACATAAGTCTAAAATGGGCTTCATTTGGCTAAAGTCAAGGTGTTGGCAAGGCTGCACTCCTAGAATCTCTAGGGGATACTTCGTTTCCTTGCCTTTTCCAGCTTCTAGAGGCTGCCTGCATTCCTCAGTTCAAGGACTCTTCCACCTTCAGAGCCCGGATTGCTGGTCAAGTCCTCCTCAGGCTATTTCACCTTAGTTCTCTGATTTGTCTTACATCTTCTCTGACTCTGATTCTCTTGAATCCTTTCTTTTGTAAGGTCTATTGTGATTACACTGGGTCCAAATGATAATCCAGAACAATCTCTCCATCTCAAGATTTTTAACTAAGTAACATCCACAAAGTTCTTTTTGCCATGTGTGGTGACATATTCACATGTCTTGGGATCAGAACTTGAATGTATTTGGAAACCATTAAATGCCTACTACATAGCACTGTGCTTACAGATTAGTAGACAAACAGAAAACTCTATCTGTGCCATCTAAAGTAATCCACTGAAAGAGCATTGACTGAGGTGAGTTCAATATGAATTCCTATTTTTCTTTGTTCTAGAAAACGTTAGCTGTACTTTCCTCAGCACTCACACTGTTCTTTTACACAATTATCTACCATTGCTAGGCCAGATTGCACTTATAGATGGGTGCTGAAGAAGATAATCTGTGGTGATAGAACATTCAGATACAGCTGGCTGTGGCTCAGACTATAAATGAAAAGATTTAATAGCAACACTTCACCTGTTTTCTGTCTAGGCTTTCATTGTACTTACCTTTATTTTGGTTTCTCTGACCAAGATGATTTCCCAGCTTGTTCTTTTAGCTTTTGTTTCTCTTTAAAAAACAAAACAAAAAAAAATAGCTGTTCTTGAGAACCTACTATTTTTGAGAACGTACATTGTGCCAAGTAGTCCTTCAAATGCTTTATATGTATTATTTGATTTAAACCTCTTAAACATATTATAAGATAGGTATTCTTATCACACACCAGTAAGGAAACCCTTACTGCTCACTCTGCCATCCCTTGTGGATTAGCCCAGAAGAGATTAGTTCTCCTGGCCTAACAGAAAAGAGCAGGATCAGATAGCAGGGATGGTGCAGATATTCAATACCTGTTAAACAAATGGAATGAACCACTAATGGTTTAGTTTCTTCCTGATAAGATTGGGATGGTGGGGCAGAGTCCAGTATTTCTATTTCAGTTAAAACTTTTATCAGTCTAAATCTTATCAGTAGATGTTACTTAATCAGAAGTGAAAAAGATTGCGACTACTCCTAAGAATCTTCTTGAAGCTTATATCTTTAACTGTCCTTTTAATTGGAATTTGTCAGGATATACAAAAACGTGCCTGTGAGAATTTGGGAGCCCAAGCAGAACATGGCGACAACAAGGCAGAAAGAAAAGCTGTTTTAGAAAAACAAATCACAATACTTTCCCCTATTTCCATTCTTTGGCCTATTTGTTCTACTAGTATTGACTTCCTGGTCTTAGATTCTGCTTGTCTTATCTATACTCACGGTGTGCCTCTGAAGAAATACGGAACAAAATCCACTGTAGTGTCAGACAAACCTGGGTTCAAGTCTTGGCCTTGCTACTTACTGGGTATATCTGTGTAATTTTGTGCAAGCACTTTCTCTATGCAATAGTTCCCCCATTTGTAAAGTAGAAATATATGGCCTGTCTTGGGTTATTCCTGAGGTTTCGTTTTGTTAGAGTAGATAGATGGTCAATAAATGATAAATCCTTTTGCTGATATTACTTTTCATATTGTTATTATAATTATTAATATAGTTATTATTATAATTACCTTCAACTCATTGTGTTTGAGGAGTTAATGAGTAAATATATTGATAGTTTTTAGAACATCAGGCAAAATATATCATTTCATACAATTACAAGCTATTAGTACTATTTTTTTAGCAATTATTTTATTAATATCAGCTATCTTTGCTTCATGATTTCCACCTGCCTTTTTAAACCAAAGTTTCCTTATTTCTTATCTAAGCAAACACCCAAACTCTACATTCAATCTCTCTGCTTCGTGGGACTGGCTTGCTTCTCCTGATATTAAAACCTTTGATATGATCAATTCTATCTAAGCTCATAATATCCAAAAACACCCTCCCACCTAAATAGCCTCCTGGAATTTGCCTGAGCTCTGCTGACTTTCCTTTGTTCCACTGTAATGAACACCCAGTATGACAATACCCTAGGCCCTATGAATATTATGATATCATAAAAACAATATATTGATAAGTTGTCACTCTGTGAACTAAAATACTTCTTTACATCTAATTCTCAGTCCTGATGTTCTAAAGCTGGACATGAAAACCATTTTTTTTTTCCTGCAAAGGGCCAGATAGTAAATACTTCAGGCTTTGTGGGCCAGACAGTGTCTGTGACAACTGCAAAACTCTGCAGATATAGCACAGAAGCAGCCATAAACAATACAGAAATGAATGGGAATGGCTATGTGCCAATGAAACCATTTACAAAAGCAAGTGACACACCACATGACCTTCAGACCATATTTTGCTTACCATTGTCTTAGAGCATGCATTTTTCATTAGGGATGATATCACCTCCAAGGAGGTATAAATTGAATCTTGGGGAGCAAGAGGGTAGCAAAAATTTCTTACTCTCTAGATATAAAGCTAGATATAACTATAGTACAAAAACAGATTGTTTTGGGTTGAATATTGTCTCCAAAAATTCATGTCTACCCAAAACCTTAGAATGTGACTTTATTTACAAATAGGGGTTTGGCAGGTATAATCAAGTTAAAATGAGGTTATACTGGATTTAGGGTGGCCCTAACTCAAGGACTGGTGTCTTTGTAAGAAGAGAGAAGTTTGGCCACAGAGATATACACAGAGAGAATACAGCGGGAAGATACTGGCGGAATGCCATGTGATTGGAGTGATGTCTCTACAAGTTGTTATATTCAAAAGTAAGCTACTTTTGCATCTGAGACCCACATTAAAGAAGGATCTAGGAGAGCCCAACCAAAATATGCTATGGGAGGTGTTATGATTCTTTTAATTAGATACCCATAGAAGAACTGATTATATTCAGAGGATGAGCAACTTTCTTAACCAAGAATTCTCTTATCTAGTCACCCAAGGTATACCTGATAACTCATGCAATAGAAAAAACACCTCACTCCAAACATCCCAGGTTGAGCTATCTTGGGCCTAACTCCTGAGAATTCCCATCTCTCATATCAACCTGCCATTCTTCCAAAAGAGGCAGCATGATTTGATAAATGTTGATTAAGAGTCCTCAATATGGTAAGTACTCTTCTAGGTCCTGAAAAAGGCAATGAAGAAAAAAAATAAAGGCAAAAATCTTTTCTCATGAAGCTTAAATTATAGTTGGAATGGAATAAACAGACAATACATACATACATACATACATGCATACATACATACATACAAATACATAGTATAACATATGGTGGTACTGATATATGTGGTTAAAAGCACAGAATGGACTGCATGGCTCCATGACATTCTAAGTGTGTGATGTTAGCCAAGCACTTTTCTGTACTTCAGTTTCTACTTCTGTAAAATGAAGAAAATAATAGAACTTGCCATGCAGATTTAGAAGGATTGACAGATACAAAGCACTTAGATAGCCTGACACAGACATTCCTAACTCTTAGCATACAAAGAAAAATAAAGCTAGAGCTAGAGCTAGGGAGTGTGGAAGTGGTGGGAATGATGAGGACAAGAAGGCTTAGATTTCGAAAACTCTGGTTTTGAATCTTGACTCTGCCACTTATTCTGTTATCTCCAAAAGGAAATGTAACCTCTGATTCTCACTTTTTGTATTTCTTCTTTTGTTAGGCTATAAAATAAAGATAATTCTCCTAACCATGGGTGTATTAGATAGAATGAGGTAGATATGATTAAATAGCATTGGTAAAGCTCACAGAGGTTATGGACATGGAATATGTAATTCGTGACTGTTTTCTTCCTTAATATCTCATCCATGGTTGACAGGGAGGACTTTTCCACCCTCTCAAATAGAAATATTGAGAAGGCTACTGGCATTCTTATGTGGCTCAAGTTTCCTCCAAAGAAATGTTGAAGGAGTTGATATCAGCACCAGTCTTATATAGACTTTTGTCTTTTAATAGAGCTCTCCTCTCCAAATAACACTTATTCAGAGCATCGATGAATATCTCTATTTGTAGATAAGTTAGATCTTACAATATGTCTCAGTTAGCTCAGGCTGCTGTAACAAGAGCACCATATCCTGACTGGCTTAAACAAGAAATATTTATCTTTCACAGTTCTGGTGGCTAAGCAGTCTGTGATGGGCACTGGTAGATCCATCATCTGGTGAAAGCATGCTCCCTGGTTTGCAGAGAGCAATCTTCTCCTGTATACTCCCATGGCAGATAGAGAAAAGGAAAGCAAGCTCTCTAGTATCTCTTCTTATAAGATCTCCTCAGAAGGGCTATACCTGCATGACCTAATTACCTCCCAAAGACCCCACCTCCAAATACATAGCATCACACTGGAGAAAACGGTATCAACATGTGAATTTGGGGAGAACTCAAATATTCAGTCAATAGCACATACCCCCATGAATTTTGCTCCATATTTACAACCACACCACCTCACATATGAGTTTTGATTCATAATCATAACCTTCAAACTAGAGAATATGACTACATGACATGACTATAAGATCTAACACCAAAGATTAATCTTGGGAAGACCTCTAGTACATAGTTAACTGTGGGGTAGTGTCAGTGGGTTCACTCACAAGGAATTGATAAAATTCTACTATTCTTAAAAAAAAAAAAAAGTCAACACATTTCTTTTAAAAATGCCTATTTGTTAAAACAGTAATTTTTTTTTTTTTTTACCAAAAATACAGGTCCCCTTTGATAAGGTCATTTCTGGTTAGGTCTAGAATAAGAAAAACAATAATTATGCCTTCTTCTAAGTGAAATGAATATGTAGTTTTAAATAAACAACAATAACAAAAACATAATTTAACTGTCCCAAAGTCAGTTTAGTATGAAAAAAAAAAGCTACACATTTCGTGTTTGTCTTAAAATTGTTTAAAAATCTTCATTAAATTTGTCCTCAAACAATATAAAGAAAAAAAGAAAAGAACAATCCAGAAAAGGTATGAATTATATAGTATTTGATTTATATATCACTTGATAGATTTTAACCATCTATCCAAATAAATTTTTGGAATTTTTTAAAACAATTTCACAACTGAACTCCTGGACTCCAGTATATGGATATGAGGCATCATGCTATGCCTCTGTGAATATCAATTTTACATTTAGAAAAAAATATATACATACACAATTGACCAAGGCATTAACTGCGAGCTTACAAATAAAGTACTAGAAAATCTCTTCTGACAGAAAGTTACCTATTAATATAGTTAAAGCTCAGAAATTTACCAAATTCATTGAGATTTCTTTTATATTATGTTTATTTCACAAGTTTTAACTACCTTTATGACTTTATATTTAAAAAGATGGCTAATCAATTCCAAAAGATGCCTATTTTCTACAACTTTTCAATTTGTTCAACGGAATCTTTTCCTCAGCCACCATTTTGATTCTACATTAATATCATCCAACTATTTGTAATGTAGGTAACAATGACCTTGCCATTAAGACAACCTATTGGTTATAAATGCTTTGGGCTGTTAGCAGTAGAAAACCTTATGAAGAATAAAGCAAGAGGGCAGGTATTTTTCTTGATATATAAAGAATCATGGGGTTATTTTGCTGCTGCCCTTGACTGAGCATGTATCTGAACTATGCCACCAGGACAGACAATCTTTATATCCTTGACAGCTGACTTTAAGTCTTCATGTTAGTAAAAAGATGGCTGCTGCAGCTTTAGGTACCACATTTGTGTTCAAGCTCAGATTATGGGAAAAAGAACAGCACCAATAGATCCCTCCTGCATGTCAGAAAAACAAAAGACTTTCCAGAAGCCTTCCATCTCCCTGACCAGAATGAAGTCACATTAAATCAAGTGGAAGTATCAATAATATAGTATGATATAGTATGACATAGTAGATAATTCTCTCAGAATATTCTTCATTGTTTTAATTTTATATTTACATTTACTGTAAAACTTTCCTATTTTATTCATGTTCCCATGAATACTGTCACTAAGTATACTCCTGGATAAAAAAAAAACATTTTTGTTTTCTTTTTGTAAAATGCGTAGATGAGTAACACCTGCAATGAGGTGCTATAGGAAGGCTTTCTTTTTATTTATTTATTTATTTTTACCAAATGTTGATATTCAATAATAATAATAATTTAAAAAAACTGAATTTAACATATTTAAAAAATTATATCACTAAATTTATTTAACATAACTAAGTATTTCAGTTGCTAAAGAAAGCCAAAAATCACACTTTATAGGAGAACAGATATAGCTGAAATCTGTATTCTCTCCTAAATTATTCATTTATTCATTCATTCACTTGATAAATATTTTTAATTTATATGATAGAAAAGGTATCATTTTATGGAAATCAAATTGAATATGTGGTCTCTGCTTTTAAGGAGCTTATGTTCTTGGAACCTCCATGAGGGCAATTTTTTATGTTCCTTCAGTGTTATAATTTCTAGAAGAGGCTCACAATCTTAGCTATCATTAGAATTAACTTT
>NW_006431956.1:3503505-3506347 GCF_000325575.1 Pteropus alecto | reverse complement strand
ATATCATGTAGGTTCATATATTATATATTTATATATTTTATAACCTAGAAAATATTTCATATTATATTTATTTTTAAAGGAAGCTTAAAATATACAATGCTCAAGGCCAAACTATTTAAATCAGATGTTTAGTGGTTGGATTGCTATTTTTTAAAAAGCTACTTTTGTGGATTGAGTACTTATAACTTGTCTAAACACTCTCATTCACTCATCACAAATACCATATTAAAATTGTGTGAATAGAAGCAACCTAATCCAAAATGGAGCCAGGCAGCTGTGAAGGGAGGGTTCTCACTCAGTTACTACTCAGGCCAGAGCTTGCTTGACAAACCTGGGCAGGAAGCAGCTTACGTTACATACCCCGCAGGAGGATGATTTTCTCTTTGCCCAGCAACAAGCCAGCCAATGAAAAGCTACAAAAACTCTGAACTCTCGCTCTCTTCCAAAGAACTATCAGTCAAAAAGAGCCCCTCCCAACTTGTTCTTTTCCTATATAAAAGAGCTGGTGAATGGCTCCTCTTTGTTCTCTGAACTTGCCTATGGTTCTCTGAACTTGCCTATGCATGTCCCAAACTGCAACTTCTCTGCCATTCCCAAATAATCTCAATTTTGCTGGCTAACCCGCTTACCTTTTGTTTTAAAGGTTGATAATATGTACTATTATTATCTCCACATTAAAGATGAAAAAACTAAGACACAAAGAGATTAAGTGTCTTGCACAAAGTCATAGGAACAGACAGTTTGGAGATAGGATTTGAACTGAATAGTCTTGTTCCTATTCAATGTTATGCTGCCTATTATGCACCTGGTGCATCACAGCTACTCAATACTAACTGTGTAAATGAATGCATCAAAATGGAGGCAACGAATAACTAAATCGAACTACCACAAGAATGTAAGTGTGGCACATGCCACTTTAGAGATGGGTATATAATGTTATGAAAGAATGGGGGAAGCTACATACATAAGTTCGAAATACAAATTAGTGTTCAAAGACTGAAGAATATTCAGGAGCCAGAATGACCTTTTTATTCTTTAACTTGATGATGTGAAGTGCTGACATTCAGAAAAAAAAAGAGTTCACAGTTTCACACAGTAAAAACTCAAGTTGAAATCTCTGATATGAAGATGCCCAAGAATTTTATTTATTCATAGGATCCTCCTATACATTTACTTTAGACTTACGGTATTCCAAGTATTATTTTAGAATAAGAAATAACAAAGCAAAGTTATTATTGCTTTGAAAATTTTAAGCCAAAAGAATAGCACAAGTAAAGCAAAAATATGTGAATAAATAGCACATTCAGAAAAATGCAAGAATTTTGAAATGACTGAAAGTGGAATCGCTGATGCCACTATAAAAGAGCTCAGAGCAGTACCTAGGGACCAGCTTTCTCGGACTTCGTCTTCAGGGTAAGCAGCTCCAGCTCTTCAGCTCCCTTCTTTACTGTGTTTAATGAGTCTAGTGGCTGAAAGAGATGATTTGTAGGAGGCACAGGGCACTCTATATTTTCTCTAGCCCTTGAAGTAAACACTTATCCTTGCGAATCAGAGAAACATGGAACCCAGCATTCATGTCAGAAATGTATTATTTAATAGCATTCAGTTCTTGGCTTTCTGTAACACCCTTTGAGCCTAACGTCAATGCTTATGGTACAAATTTAAAAGAAGTTATGCAAATACCTATGATACAAGGATGCCAACATAAATTCCATGATGTTTCTCAAAGTTGAACAGCACCAGAAAAGATATGGCTTTCAATTTAATTGCATTAACACTGATTTCTCTTGACATTTTCTTGGAAATAAAATTGTATTATCTTCTTTAGGGGGCTGGGGGCGGGGGAGGGGGAATTACGTATTAGAGAAACAACTCACCACTCATGGAAAAAAGTCCCAAACCAATTTCAGAATATTTCACAGATGTTAAATACTAGAACTTGAATCTCAGTTTCATAAAATGGTCAGTTGAAGAATATATAAAAAGAACATAATATTACAGCCTCTATTGGATAGAAAATGAGTTCTATTAGTTAAATTCTGTACTGGTAGCAAAAGCAATCTGCTCTTTTAAAAGGTATAAAGGACAACTTGTCAAAATGTGGGTAAATTTCTCTTGCGGTTGTCTCTGGAAATATGTTTTACAGATATAACAGTTTGCACAATTGCACCTTAACACCCCAACACAGCCATGCACCCAGACTTGCCAGTAAGCATCAGAATGGCAATTCGCTTCCAATTTCTTAGTCTCTTTCTGCAAGCAAACATAAGTACCTCCTTCATCTGTCTGTAGTAAAGCATTTAGCTATAAAGGTGCAGACTCACCAAGAGATTTCATGATAGACTGATAAAAATACCAAAAGTGAATTATCTACTTTTTTCATAATACCCTCAGAAAGATTTCCTTCATCTACAAAATACTATCTCATAAAGAAAGCAAGCTCAAGGCTCAAGCAATAGGTTATGCTTTTGTATTGTTCTCAAAATATGAGAAACTAGCAGACAAAATATAGTAGCAATAATTTATTTTTGAAGCATGGATAACATGTGATTTTCTTACCTTTTTTTTTTTCTCCAAAAGAAAAAAAATCAGCTGAGATTTCAGGGCATAGAATTGAAAGCTTTTTTCTCGTGTTGGAAATATAAAGTTAAAATTGAGACAGATCTGTACCAACCAGGACATACCCCACCTCTTAGGGAAACAGCTTCCTTCCTTTTTAAAGGCCAGATGGCAAAATGTAAGCACCTATATTTTTTCCTTTCTGCCAAATGTTACCAATAATGGCTCTTATGTTATTTCATAAAAGTGCCTGATTTGTCCTCCTTCTGAAGGGTGAGGTGTC
>NW_006431956.1:3490491-3503461 GCF_000325575.1 Pteropus alecto | reverse complement strand
AGAGTTAAATAAAAGAAAATTTTACCCACACTATGCCTTAGACTTCAAAATCCATTTAGCAACCCCTGAAATTTCAGTGAAAAATGCTTTTTCTCTCGTGTGCTGTCAGGGAAAGCTCACTGCAGTTATATTTCTAATATCTGGGGCTGCTTCAGTGACAGGATATTGCTGATAGAACCATTCTAACAGGACTGGAAGGCACAGCACCTGAGCCTCTGTGCTCATTTGCTTGGTGACCCTTCCAATGAAGGGTGATGAATTGCTTGTTACTTTTCAAGTTTCTCAGAGACAGAGAGACTACCATAAGCTCTCAGGAGATGGTATTAACTTATTTTTAAATCACCATAACTTGTCAATGGAAGATGAGTTTTACATAACTGTATCCATTGATGGTGCACCAGCCTGTGTCATTTCTCTAACTGGAGAGTTTATGTATGTGCGCATACACAGATAGCTTTGTTTTAATAATGTTTGGTAGTGTTACTTCAAAGAGAAACAAACATAACAGAGATAATGATTTTGTGACAAACAATTCTTTCTCACTGGTAACAAAGGTAATTTATTCTAGAAACAGTGGACTATGTCCACTATGTTGTATATCTCCACTGGAATGAAAGCCCCAAGTGAGAATGTAACTGATAAGAAATCAGAGATTGTTCTATCCTGTTTACCAATGTACTAGCAGCACCTAGAAGAGCAACTGGCACAGAGTAGGTGCTCAGAACTATATGTTGAAACAATGATGTCACAATTCTTTTAATGAATTATAAAAATCCTGTATTAAACTATTCTGGCATATTTTTGATGTTACTTGATTCGTTTCTTCCAATGACTTTAATATCTATATGGTAGATTTCCTATGATCACTATGACCTTGAAAAATATTTTTCTGTCTTTTGTTTTTCTGATTATTATTAAAATACATGCCAATTTCTAACAGAAAATGAAAATAAGTGAAGAATAACATATTACTTGCATATTCTACAGAGTAATGTTGTCATTTACTATAGAGCCGTAGTTGATTGTTCCTATGCATGAAGTCTATAGGAGTCTAGGCATATTGAGTTTAAAAACAAAACATTTCCATGTATTGATGTATTCAATTAAACATGTACTTACTCACCAAATAGTTATTGCTTACTGCCTGTTAATATGCCAGCATTGGGCAGCAGGATTTTTTTTTATAACATAACACTTCCTGCCTATATAGAACTTTCATTCTTATGAGGGGAGACAAGCAGTTAAAAATATATGAAAATTATATCATATATTAAAAGGTTTTTTTTTTTTTCCATGCAGAAAAATAAAGCAGAAAAGGATGTGTGTTAAGGAATACTGGAAAGCTTTCAATTTTAAACTAAGTGGCCAAGACAAGTGACTTTTGAGCAGAGACTTGAAAGAACTTGAGAGAAATCAAATAGTAAGCCATGCAGATACCTGGGGGAGAATGTTCCAGGCAGAGGAAAGAGCAAGCATGAAACCCCAAAGCAAAGTGCTGGGCAAGTTCTTGGACTGGTAAGGGGGCCAGGATACATGGAGCATAATGAAAGATGGGAGAACATGAGGAAATGAGCTCAGAGAGATAATAGAAGCCATAGAGATAGATGGTAAAATATGGTTAGATTCCAGAGAGTAGAGTTGATATATTTGATAGAAAAAGAGATGTCCAAGATTCTGGCCTGTGCACTGGAAAGATGAACTTGAATTTAACTGATATGGAGAAAACTACATGTGGACTAAGTTTGAGGGGTGGACTCTCTGGTAGACTGAATGGGGAGGGGTGAATAAGCAAAGAACGTAAAACTCAATGGATGCATGTAAAGCTAAAGAGGAAGTGCATTACCTTCACTCCACTATCTGTAATATATAATGTAAAAATATAAACAAAGGTAGCCTTTTCAAATTATTTATATTCATCATTGAACTATTCAGCACAGCAGAATATTATATATAATTATCTAATCTCTATAAACCAAGCTTTTTATTAATACACACCAGAAAACACCCATACATTTCTTTGCAGTCATGGTGGAAGGCCACGTAAACTTAACATCAAATGGATCTCTAAGGTGATTCAGTATTCATTTGATGTGTGGATGCTCTCTCTGTGTTCCTAGATCTGATATAGTGGATAACTGAATAATTTGAAAGTAAGCTTCAAACATGACAATTTGCTCTTAGAGACTTCAGTGTGCATGCCCTAAGAATAAGGACAGTCTTCTACATAACCACAATGCCAAGATACATAACAATAATACCAAAATATTATCTAATACACACTCTATATTCACACATCCTTTGTTGCCAAAAACTATTTGTTTATTGTTTCAATCTAGTATACAATCAAGGATTCTGCTTTACTCTTGGGCTTTAATCTAAACAGCTCCTCTGCTGTCCATGACACTGAAAGTTTTATACAGTCCAGAAAAGCTGTCTTGTAGAATGTCCTTGGGTTTGTCTGATTGCTTCCTCATAATTCTTCCCAGGTTTATATTCAGGCAAGACGACTATATAAGTGACACATACTTCCCAACACATCATATGGGGAGACATGATGAGAGTCTGTCACATTAATGGCAATTGTAAATGCCAATAGTAAGTGGTCATGATGGCAACTATCAGAAATTATAGAAGTATCTACTCCCTTTCTAGTCAATATATTACTCATGTATTGACACTTTATGGATGTAAATATCTTTGTACCCAACATCTTTTCATCCAACAGAAAATGCTCTTAGCAAACATTTGATTAGCTGAATTGTATTTTAGATTGGTAGTTCCACAATGGTGATTTTCTAATTCTATAATTCAATTTATATCTACCAACTGGCATTTCTTTTTCTCTTTTTCTTTTTTTTTGTTTTGGTTCTATCATTATGGACTCCTGTATTATACATATATATTCCATTCATATCACAATATTATTGTTCTTTTTCCATACTCAATTTGTCAGAAAGTTGAGCATTCGGAGCCCCTTCTAGGTGGTTCATGTTCTCTTGACGTCTCCCTATCAACTGCCAATAGTATGTCCAAAATTCAGCTTGACATGGGACAAGCTATTTCTCCAAGGAGTACAAATTCCTTATAAGACAGGAATTTGCTTAGAAATCAAGATGTATATTTTGTTAGATCTTATAGACTGACTAGTCAAGATTAAGATTTGATGGCATATGAGACCATCATACTAAGGCTCTGTGAATAGAGCTACAATGTATAGTTTTAAGAAATTTTGGGTTCATAATGATATCTCGTATTCAAATCAAATACCAGAGGGTTCTTCCTCAGTGTTCCACATTTGAACCTTCTTTCTCTCATAGCAAAATTTGACTATGTTAATTTATTCAGTTTTAAAATATACACGAAATAGTTTCAGAATTACTCATAGGTTATTTAGAAAAGTGCTATTTAATTTCTGAATTTGATGGTTTCTTTTCAGATATCATTTTGTTATTGAATTCTAATTTAATTCCATTCTGAATAGAGGAACATTTTTTTTTTCCTAAATTCACCATAGATTTTTTCTATTGCTATGTATTCAAGTATATGGACCTTGCTTCTGAAGTATCTCCTCATCTTGTAATATCATCTAGTGAATTTTCACTGTATTGCAAATTTTCTCATTATGTTCATGTTTTCTTTTAAATCCTTCAGTATGTTTATAGTAGCAATTTATAAGCCCTCTCTATCACTTCTGGGTCTTTTATCATTTATTGATTTTTCCATGTTGAGTCACATTTTCCCACTGTTTTTTACGCAGTTTTTGTTGTTCCTGATTATCATAAATCTCACCTCTTTGAATATCTGTATGCTTTTGTCTTCCTGTAATGAATAATGAAAAATTTTGGATGGACTTCAAGAGAATAAGTCATTCAGAGAAAGACAAATACTGTATAATCTCTCTTACATGTGGAATCTAACAAAGCAAAGCAAAACAAAACAAAACCTAAGGTCATAGATACAGAGAAAAGATTGATGGCTGCCAGAGGCAAGGGGTGAGGAGTCAGAATAAATGGGTGAAAGGGTCAAAAGATAAAAAGAAAAGGAAATTTTTTGTCAGATGCTTAAATTGCTTGAAGATCAAGTTGTTCGACTGTGCTTTAAAACATACTTAGGTCAGGGTTTGAATAGCCTTTACTCTAGAAAAAAGTTTATCTCTACCACTAAGTCATGACCTTTCTGTGTTGTTTATTGAGTACCCAGGATGTTCAAAGAGATTTCTCATTATTGGCTGTTTGAACTCAAAGTCTAAGAGCCTTACGAGAGCTCTAGAAATTGTTTTGCTTAGAGTTCTTTAATAGTTCTTTGCCTAAATTTATTGAGGTTCACTCTACATAGTTCACATTGTAGCTTAATATTTAGCAACAGGCTCTTTTCTATGATATTCTGCCCTGAAAATTCCATCTACTTCAGCCTCCCGGAATTCCAGTCTCTATTACCTTAACTTAGTGAGATCATCAAGATCTACTTGAGATTCTTCTTATTCTACACAGAAGACATTAAAATATGCCTCCAGGAAGAAGTCAAGTAATCATATGAGTTGTTCATTTATTTCCTTTATCTCAAGGATCACAACCTTAAGCTGCCTATTATCCAATTTCTGAAAACAGTTATTTCATATTTTTCCATAAGCAGTTGTTTAGGGTAAGAAAACCTGTTAATTTAACATGATTGGAAGTAGTTCTTTTATACTATTATTTAATGTTTTAAATATTTTTTGAATATGTAAACATTTACATTTCAAAATTTAAAACTATAGAACATAAGAATTCATGGAAGTATCACTCTCATCCCTATTCTTCCATTCTTTTTCTGACTATCCTCCATGTTCTTTTTATATTCTGGTTTCTCATAAGTTCTTGCAGGTTTTTTTAATTGGTATAAGCAAATACGCATCTAAAAATTATGTTTTTTATACAAATTTAGCATGCTATATAATTTTAACACTTGTTATTTTTCAGTTCTAATTATAGAGATTTTTTTTTATCTTATCACCCTGTCTCTTATCTCTATCTCTTTACATTTGCATAACATTTTATTGTTGGCATATGCCATTGTTTATTTGACTATTGCCTCTCTAATATTTTGTTTATACAAATAATGTTCCATATGTTTTTGTTGTTGTTGTTGTTTTTGTATTTGTGGAGAAATATCCTCAGATTAATTTCTAGAAATGGGTGTTCTGGGTCAAAAAGTAAATGGAAAACTAGTTTTGTTATATTTTACCAAACTTCCCTTCATAGAGGTTATAACATTTACTTCCACCAGGGAAGTATATCAGTGCCTATTTATTCATTGTCATTAAGGATTTTTCTTAACATGTTATGGAAAAAATGTTTATTATTATGTTTATTATATAGCTCACTTCAAAGAACAAGCAAGTATGGGGAAATCATTGAAAAAAAGAACTGATGAGTTGGAGGACAAATAGTTATTAAAAATATACATCCTCCATAATTTGTTTGGTTTTGCCAAAGATCTCTTTGTATGTAGTGACCCTTAAAGATAAACACATATATATCCTAAATATTATTCCTTAAATAGCTAAATTGTTTTTCATGTATACAAGAATGTATATAGCAATGTTATGTGAAATAGTGAAAATCTAAAAACATATAAAATATACATTTTAATAAAGGATGTTTAAAAATTTATAGAATCTCATTCAGCAGAGAAAGTACATACATTCATACATGGAATGAGCATATATTCATACATGGAATAACATGGATAAATCTTGGAAATGATAGTTGAAAAACAATATCGAATGAAAAACGCTAATCTCAAAAGACTATGAGAGTATAATATTTTTGTAAAACTGAAAACAAGCAAAATCAAATTTTATATATTTTAAGTTATGTAGTATTTAGTAAACTTGTTTTATAAAATAGCTGGGAAACAGTAAACACAAAATTCAGAAGAGTGGTTGCCTTAAAGAAATACCTAAAATCAGAAGAAAATACACCAATAGTTTCATTGGCATAGATAATGATTTAGTTATTAAATTCCTTGGTGAGTTCACCAGTAAGTTTTATTATTACTATGCTCTACAGTTTCTATATATAATATACAATGGAAACTGCTAGTGCTATGCCCATCTCTCTGTAGATCTCATTCATTGTTTCTTTACATTTCTTTTCAGGCTTTTGTATCTTAATGATTATAAAAGCTCTTAACTAGTACATTTGATAACTATCATTAGCCTAATAGAATCACTGCAGCTATATGTACAGAGAACCAGAAATAACTGCGAGTTCATTTCTTTTAGCTAATAGTGAAAAACCAATGAAAAGAGAAACTGATTATGTTGGACATTTCTTCTCTATCTCTTGCTAGCTCTCTCACACCCCTGACCTCTGTTATTGGAATAGATTAGGGCTCAGTCTTTGGTCTTCTTCTCTCTGTTATCTATATTCAGTACATCCACGAACACACAAATTCTCATGGTTATATGATCATAAGTCTCAAAACTATATCTTTTCCTTAAAACTCTTACCAAACCAGACTTGTATATCTGACTTCCTAAATAACACCTCCTATTGGAGGTTCAATAGTCCCTTCAAATTCAACAAATCTTACCATGACAACCAAATATTCCTCCTAAACTTACTCTCTTACAATGTTCTCATTTCAGTATATTCTCCCAGATTCTCAAGCTAAACCATCAGATGATGTTGGCCCTTCTCCTGAACAAAAAAGGGTTAACTCATTAAACCAGGGCTGTTCAAACTCCACACATCCCTAAGAAAGGAGAGTCTTCAGGTCTGGCCCGTGGCTGGAGCTGGGAGATGAGCGCTGAGCTCTTGTAATAATATTCTGCTTAATAAGACTAGGCCCGACCTAAGTCTGAAAGCCCCAGAACCAGGGCAGGAGAAAATGAATATTTCAGCTCAAGCAGAGACAGTGAATTCCTCTTCCCTTCTCTTTTTGTTCTCATCAGGCTCTCAACAGAATGGATCATGCCTGCTGGCATTTGTGAAGGCCCATCTTCTGTAATCAGTCTACTAATTCAAATGGTAATCACTTCCAGAGGCACATCTAGACACACCCAGGAACGTTTACCAAAAATACATATGGACTTAAAGACTCAACGTTATAAAATCAACTATTCCTCTCAAATTGATTTTATGGTAAATATAAATGCAATCTCAATCAATCAAAGACCAAGAAGAACCAAGACAATCAAGATGAAGAAAAATGGAAGACTATTATATAATGAAGTTATTACAAAGCTACAGAAGAATAAACACCAATAGAGAAATAGATCAATGAAACATTATCAACAAAGAAACTCCCATGTATATGGATACAGCTGTAGAGAAATGATAGTCTGCTCAATAAATGTTGACTGAATATCCCTATGGAATAATATATTTCAGTTTATGCCTCACACTATGCACAAAAATCATTTCCAGACAGAATATAATATAAATGTGAGAGATAAAACAATGGATCTTCTAGAAGGTATCATAGGAGAAACTTTTCGTGATTTTTAGGGTAAGTTGTCTCAAACAAGGAAATATTAATAATTGGGAAGAAATCAAAATTAAAAATGCCAGTCCATCAAAAACTATCACTTATAGAGTGAAAAGACAAACTTAATGAAAAATAGGCCAAGAACTTGAACAGAAAATATTCAAATGGGCAATAAATACAAAATTTGGAGATGTAGAACTGACATGTTCATATACTACAGGTGAGAAGGTAAACTGGTTGTATGATTTGGAAAACTACTTGCCAGTATGTACTAAAGCAGAATATAAACTTCGTGATCCAGCTCAGTTAGTGATGGGCATATCTAGGGAAAAACATTTTTGGTGAATGGAACTGCAAGTCCAAAGACCGTAAGACAAATGAATATCCGATGCAGTCAACAGTTGTTTCATTTAACAATGAAGAGGCTGGAGTGTTTACTTTTTTTCCTCTCACCCACTTCTATTAGAACATGAAATGACTCAAAGAGATGTGACCCCTACAGTTCTACAAATGCTCACCAAGAAAACAGTACTACATCACATATTGAAACTCTGCTTACCATGCCTCCCACTTGGGAAATCACACTGTACTTTAGCATATTAAAATATAAAAATATAAAAGCACATATAATATGAAAGTTATAGAATTGCGAAGTTCTGCAATTTAAAGATACTCCTGTTATAACTTTTCAAGTATTTCCCAGATCAATTTAACCCTGGAATTCCTTTTACTTAGTGTCTATTAACATTTTGAGAAAGCCAGTGGTCCAGATACACTTGGAGAAATTAGAGCAATGATAAACAAGTTCTTGCTGTCTCAAGTTCTGCAGAGTTATGGAGAGTCAAGGTCAAAGACGCAGATAAGAAGATGTAATGTGATGAGAAGTACAGAAGATCCTTCATTTTGTCCTTCCTCTTTGGCAAGGCTTTAGGTAAGAGCCACATGACTTAAAAAGGAGGAAATGGACTAATGTAGCACAGAATAAAAAAAATGTATAAAATAAAACGGGGACTGGATTCCCACAGAACCACTTTTAAAACTCCTGTTGCTTTCAGCAACCATAAAAAGGTCTAAATTCAAAGGGAAAGTGGTCCATTCCTTGGAGACAGCACCAAGTGCTTAGTATCATCTCCTGCAGCCCTTGCCTAACACACAGAGAAGGTGGATTTTTTTTATACCTATAATAAAACATAAAAGTAAGAACAAAAAGGAATAGGAGGATCGCTAGCAATTATCCCATCTGAGTATTTGCTATATGGCTGAAACAGCATTTGGTGGTCTGATAAATGACTCCTATATTCCCCTTCTCTCATAATGTGGTTTTGAAATTGGTTCCACATTTCACAAGTGTTCTTCATATATTTTCAAGTCTAATATTACCTTTTCTGAGTTGTGACTCTGGTTATATTCAGGATCCATGCTCTCCTATAAGATTAAGCATTCTTAATAGCAAGTTTTACTATCAGGAAAAAAAAAAAAAAACCTTTCTTTTTTACTTAGCACTACACAAACAAGTTATACGTAATTCTCTGAAGTGAGAGTACCATAAAAGATATATACATAAACATTCATTCAGCTAAATTGGTACCATAAAGCTGTATTACAAATATGAATAATGCTTTTCTTTAGTGATATTTAGGGGTATACAAATACAGTTTAGAGACATTTTGTTTTTTTCTACCTTTACAGGATAAAACATCAAATATTTTTAAAGATATAACTGTTGGGTTATAGCATTTTTAATATGGTTAACCTAGGCCACATACTGAAGCTAGCATTTATGTTATTGCTTTTGACATCTCGTTTAGTCTCTCAGAAATGAAAAATTCCAATGAAAGCCATACTGGAGTTTACTGATATAATTTCTATAAAGTAAAATCTCAATAAAAATTTATGTCACCTGGTTTAATGAGAAGACAGGAAATGGAATCATTATTGGAGAGCTTTTTAAATGTTTAATTAGGCATAATTTAACTATCGCCTGAGTATCTTTACACTTGGAGATTACAGGATGTGTTTTCAGGATAAATGTTTTGGTAATGCCTTCTTTATTCCACAGAGAACTTAATGAAAGTTATTACAACATGTCACACTCTACACTTACTGTACTAAAACAATTTAATAACAGACTTAAAATTTTATTTATGATCTATAAAGAATATATTAATTCTTCTCCTATATTCCTATGCTTTAATGGTTTGCAAAGATCTCTGTATGGTAGAATATGCATGTGATAAAAAAAACTAATGTTATTAAAAGTTCTGTAGTGAGCTGTTGCTATAATTCTATTAAATGTTGGATGTGTATAGTATGTTTCATGTAATTTTTAAAACATACAATAAAAATATTTATTATCTGATATTAAAAATTATTTGGCCATCCTTTATTTTATCTGGCAATCCTAACTCTAGAAAAAACCTGTACATATGCTCTTGCATTGGTCTAGGTAAAGCAGAAATAAAGAATGAAGAATTTTTTTTTTTTCTTTTGGTCTGGGCTATAAATAGTATTAACCTACATTTCCAATCTTGTTACTGGATTTTGTATAATAAATATTTCCCAAGTTTTACTAATTAGTACTTAATAATACTTTAGATAATGGCTAGGAAATATTTTGCATCTTATGATTGTATTTGATTATTCAGGGAGGAATTTTACTTCCTTTCCCATTTTTTTTCCCCAACTTCATCTAGAAACTGAGAAGCAGAAATGTCCCCAGAACATTTAACAATCAATTTTACCCCATTATTGAACATGGTTATTTCATAAAAAAGAAGCTAAAAAACTTTGAAATAAAACTCTTAATCTTGACACTCAATTCTCTATACCTAACTTAAATGAAAGTTTTAATACACCTAGAATAAAATCAATATCTCTTCTTCCTTTTTGTTCTCTATATACTATATATTTGTTCCTATCTCTGTAACTTTTAACATGCTAATCATTTACTTCCACTTCGGCATAGCTTACTTACTCCACTGTTTGATTAATTTATCTCTAACCCAATGACATGCTTTTTTGTAAAAGGTTCCAAAATTCTAGCCTCTACTACTCTTATCTCTGAATGATTACTGTACTTCTTGTATCAACCACTCACATTAACATTTGAATCTATGTCATCTGTAAATTTTAGTTGCTTTCTCTGTGGCATCTTGTACAACTAGTTTACAAGATCACTGAGAGGGAAGCTAGCCTTCTGATTATTATACACACCACACAGAACAATGTCAGCTCCAATAAATTCTCATCAAATGAGCTTCTTATTTACTTCCTATGACCTTTTAATATAAAAAAGCATTAGAATAGTTAGGTTATATTTTGCTTTGAGATTATATTTATGAACATGTATAGGCATAAATAAAATAGTAATGAACTTGAATTGCTGCCTTGATAACTTTTCAGCAATTCTGTCACGTTGCTCAATGAAAAGCTAATAAACCCTGATTTTAGAAAATTTTTTTGAAATGAACAAAAGTACAAAAAAGTACAATTCTACTCCTCCACTGTACTATATACACTAATCAACCAATTTATTTTCTTCTCTTAAAATGCAATATTAAGACCAAAGTTTACATAAAATTTTGAATTTTTTAAAACATGGGATTATATTGAGCTTTTTTTCATTTTATTAAACTACTCATACACATTGGGGCCAAATAATTGTGTAGTTAACTTTGATAAAAATAAATAACTATTATATACAGAATTTTGAACATGACCATGGCTACAATTCTGAATAATTCCATATTACAATTAAAAATACCTAGTCAAAGTTCATGTTTGATTGAAATCTTTTTATGAATATTTACAAACACATTTCTAGAAGGTCTGTGGCAATTACAATCTTATCAGCAGTCTACATTAAGTTTGATAAATAATATTTTTGTTCAATGTTTGTCAATTGTTTATGTAAAATGACACTAATTTTGGTTAACTTGCATTATTTTGACTATATTTTAAAGTAAATGTACATTTACATGTTTTTGTCACTATTTTTTCTTTAGCTACTTTTTTTGGAAGTACTGTTAATTTCTGATGCACAATTAAAATTTGAGATATTATTTTACCTTTATTTCAACTTAAGATGTTTTTATAAGTTAATTATAAAAACTGGCTGTCATTAGTGTTGCAAATAATTTTCAGATTTGACATTAACTTTTCAGAGCTTTAAAACCCATGGTATAACATGATGGTAACAGACAGTGGCCTTCTTGAGTATCACAATCACTTACACATACACCATTTACTTCTTTATGTTCGTGTTGTTCCCTCTGGAAAAGGAGAATAGTAATCCAATTTCATAAGAATTTTTTAAGGGTAAATGAGTTTTGATATATGTAAAGCATCTTAGAGCTATGCCCGGCATATTATAGTTTCCAATAAAAGTTATCTATTACTAGGCATACAATTTATAATAGCTTTATTGAGCTATAAATCACATATTATACAATTCATTCATTTAAAGTGTACAATTTAATAACTTTTAGTATTTGTATGATGTTGTGCAACTATATAATTCATTTTAGAATATGCGCATCATTCCCAAAAGAACTCCTGTAACTCTTATTCAAAATTCCTAACCTTCTCCAGTCCTAGGCAATGACTAATGTACTTTCATCTCTATAGATTTGCCTATTATGGATGTTTTATTTAAATGAAACTATATAATATCTAATCCTCTGTGGCTGGTTTCTTTCACTTATGTTTTCAAGGTTCATATTGTAGCATATATCTGTACTTCATCCTTTTTTATGGCTGGCTAATATTCTATTATATCAATCTACTACATTTTACTTAGTCATCAGTTGATGAATGTCCCCCCCGCCCCACTCCGTGTTTTGGCTATTGCTACATTTTACTTAGTCATCAGTTGATGAATGTCCCTCCGCCCCCTGTGTTTTGGCTATTATAAATAATGCTGCTATGAACATTAATGCACAAGTGTTTTCTGTAGCCATGCTTTCATTTCTCTTAGGTCTCATACCCAGGAATGGAATTGCTGGGTCACATGGTAGCTCTAACATTAATCTTCTGAGGAATTGCCAGACTGTGCGCCAGAACCATTGTGCCATTTTACGTTCTTAACAGCAATGTATGAGGTCTTCGATTTCTTATTCTTGTCAATATAGTTATCATCCGTCATTTGGATTATAGCCATTCTAGTGGGTACAATGAGATATCAGTGTAGTTTTGATTTGCATTCCACTCATGGATAATGATATTGAGCATCTTTCCACATGCTTTTTGTTACTATGTATCTTTAGAGAAGTATGAGTTAGATCTTTTGCCCAGGTTTTACTTGGGCTATTTGCCTTTTTACTATTGAGTTTTAAGAATTCTTTTTATACTCTACATACAAGTTGTTTTCATATATATGATTTGCAAATGTCTTCTCCCATTCTGGAGGTGTCGAAAATAGTAACCTTTGAAGCATAAAAGTTTTCAATTTTGATAATATCCAATTTCTTTTTTCTACCGTTGCTAGTGATTTAGTGTT